>NC_051425.1:27615247-27622747 GCF_015228065.2 Penaeus monodon | reverse complement strand
AAATGAGCAGACTAAACGAAAGGGTTAACACAATAGTGGAAAATAGAAGAAATTACAAAACTAGCCCGAATCCCAAAGCAAATTTAGCATTTATTCTCGTATTTCAATAGCACAGTCCAGTTGCCGCAATGAATATTTGCTAACTACGCCTTGCACATTTTTCACGGCTTACTATGTATTAATGTCCCCGGTCGTCGTGTTCTGGCATTATCTTTTTCGTCGAACCCGGGCGCTCGCAAAGAAATAAAAGAGAGAATTTGTTAAGCAGATGGACAGATAAAGATATAGACATACATGTGCGCGCGCGCTTGTTTGTGTGTGTGTGTGTATGTGTGTGTGTGGGATGTGGTTGTGTGTGTGGTGGGTGGTTATGTGTGGGTGGGTGTGGGTTGTGTGTGTGTGTGTAGTTGCATGTGTTGTGTGCGCGCGCGCGCGGAGGCGGTACAGCTCACGAGCTTTATCGCGAGTTCAAAACTGGTATTTTCTAGTGCGACAAAGAAGCCAGTTAGATATGCACTAACAGCATACAGATTAAATACAGTGCGAAAGGTAAGGACACAGATTCAGGGATTTGCAGGAAGAGCCGAATCTATGAACATGATGGATGTGGAACAAAGATCATGGGAGCATTAGAAGACATCCCGAAGTAAATGCGAAAAAAAAAAACGAACAACACTTTCACAAAAAGAAACCACTGGAATTGCAGTGGAAGCAGGAGAGCTGTGGCGGCTGGCAAAGAGACAATAAGACTAAATGTTAAGCACCAACGTCAAACAAGGAGATATAAAGATGCATTGTAGGAAACGTGTGCAAGAAGATGGGAGCCCAGCAGACACAATTCAAAAGAAATGTGCCAAAGTTGTGAGAGAAATGGCAGAACAATTCACATCAGGATGTATACCATCAAGGGAAAACACAGGAGAGTTGTTGACAGAAAAGGATGTGATTGGATATTCTGAAGGGCGGGGAAGTCATGAAAACTCGGAGCAATGGAAGCATTGTACCGAAATTCCTTTTGCACTAGACCTTATACCCCTGTGAGGAGAAGTGACATGAAGTATAAGAGAAACTACATGCAACAACCCCCAGGCACAACATAACAAATGAGCTGATAAAACGACAGCGTAGGAAGGCATAGCACTATTAACAACCCTATGCAAATTGATTTAGGACAATATGCCAGGGACCTGAGGATGGCAAGGTCTGCTGTACATCCTCTTCCAAAAGAAGCTGATACCAGGATACGGCTCCAAACCAATAGAACATTAGCTGTGATGCACATCAGTAAAGTGGAGTAAATGCTCAAAGAAAAATTAATCCTACATAACACTGAGTTTCTCAAGCGCAAGGAGGGACTTTCGAAAGGGAATGAACACTCGATGAAAAACAGACATAATGTCAGGGGGACATGAATAAGCTAAAGAAATCTCTGAAACACCCCATTGTAATGTAGCAGGTAGTTGACTGCATTGGATTGACAATAAGCTTGGAACTGCATGAGGCAAACTGGAATCCCAGAACAATTCATCAGTTTCATTTAGAAACCTCTTTAAGAACAAGAAGCCACAGACGAACAAAATTGGCAACAGGAACTGGATCAAACATTAGCAAAGGCGTGAGACAGGTGGATGTATCTTATCCCATACTTGATACAAATCTACGTGAATGTATCTTAAGAATAACAGAATTAGATAGAGGTATCAATGCAGAGGAAGGACGATTCACAATTTTCGTACAACACACACTTGTTAAAAACTCAACAGATATGTAAACACTGACCCACGGATGACAGGAAGCTAGCAAGGGGTTCACGCTGAAGTTAACAGCGAAAACTAAGATAATGATCACCACAGACATTGGACGAATTTACGTGAGAACAACAATGTGGATTAGACATCGGGGACAGATTCAACGTCCTGAGCTCCAGGTTAAAAGGTGGCAACAAAAAAGCGTAAGCAATGAAAGCAGACGGAGACTTGGAGTGGCACAAAAATTGTTAAGCTAGGAACTATCATGCAAGACTAGTAAGTGTCACAAAAACAGTCAAAGTACGGCCGTTTCTGCGTTACCAATGGACGAGGAAAGCTGGATTAAAAGAGCGGACAAAACTAGAATCGGAGTATCTAAAAATGTGAAAAAATGCACTCCTTCGAAAATTTCAGACAATACAGAAAAAAAACAGAGTAGGTTGGGATGAAGTTCAGCGTGGAAAATGTCATTCAAACACAACGAAGAAACAGATTTTAAGTATATTCAGCAACATCACGGAGGCAACAACAGCCTGGAAAAGACTCAGAATGCCAGGCGTGGTGCAAATGAAACGCTAAAGGCGAAGGTGGAAAAAAAAAGATGGCCGGAGACAGTCACTGAAAAAATATTAATTACAACACTAGTCAGAAAGCAGCAGACGGTCAGATGGCGAGAGGTCGTTTTCGACTGACGTATGAAGACTTGCATATGTGTGTGTTGTGTGTCGCGTTGCGTGCCGTGCGTGCGTGCGCGCGCGAATGAGTGCGTGTGTGTGTGCGTGTGATGTGTTTGTAGTGTATGTGTGTGCGTGTGTGGTGGGTGTGTGTGTGTTTGTGTGCGTGGTGTATGTGTTGTGTGTGTGTGTTGTGTGTGTGTGGTGTGTGGAGTGTCGTGTGCGCAGTTGTACGTGCGTGTGTGACTGTCAATAGCTATGATATCAATTATCTAGTTTCTAATTTATAAAATCCTCTCTCTCTCTCTCCTCTCTCTATCTATATATCTATCTATCTATCTATTCTATCTATCTTCTATCTATCTCTTTTTGTCTCTCTCTCTCTCTCTTTCTTTTTCTCTCTAATTTACCTATTAATCTATATATACATCTATTTCCGACATGCCCATAAGTATATACGATTAAGGTTTTGAAGTGATAAGATGATCTGGATGTTAATCGTTCGAATCTCCTCACAATAATGATTAAAATGAGAAGAAAGGCAAGGAGAGTGAGAGGCAGAGAAAAAGAGAGAAATAAAACAGAGAAGCCAAAACAGTTAATAGATGACTTCATACAAGTAGTAAAGAGAAACTTAGGAGGTATCTAAATAGCTTTTTTTTTTGGGGGGGGTGGGATTTTTCTATTAGCTCTTATACGGCAACGCGCGCAAGCAACACACACATACAACACACACAAACACACACACACACACACACACCACACACACACCACACACACCACATCACACACACACACACAACACACACTATATAGATATTATATTATATATATATATATATATATATATTAATATATTAATTAACATAAAAATATATCTAATATATATATATATAGTATATATATATATATATATTATCGTATATATGTGTGGCGGATATATACATATTCACAACTACGCACAAAATGACAACCTCCTGTACAAAAAGGAACGCAAGCAAGGAAGGCACGGGAACATGTACAGCTCCACAGACCAAATGCTGACAAAAACATGGCGAGATGCAGCTGAAAGAGGTTCTGAAGAGTTAATTACTATTATCTTTACTCAATCATAGTTAAATTGTTTATCTATGGCCTTGGCAGGTTTTGTTTATTAAATACTTTTGGAGTCTAGATATATTAAAACATTGCATAGGAGATAAGATGCTGTTCACGCGTGCATTTCTGCGAATATAATGATAAGATGATAAACATTGATGCAAAATAATACTAACAACGAAATATCAACTAATAACGCTGCAATAATTAATGATGATAGGATATAAATGATAATGAAGTGAGATGAAGGTAAAAAAAAAAAATATCCTTGATAACAGCAAGTTACAGATTATAGAAAGATATAAAGATACTAATAATGCCTAACGAAAAATGACTGGAGAAAATGCTGTATGGAATGACCATTACAGATAAGCAGTGATCACCAGGTTGTATAAATGATAGTAATAAAAAATCATTGTTATTATTTTTTTATAATATTAATATTATCACTATCATGTTACTATATTATTAATATTAATATTAACAACATCATTGTTATTATTATTAGTACAATCACTATAATCATCATTACATTACTATTGGCATCACCTTCAATACCTCACTTTAATCTTCATCATTGTTACCAGTATTGTTATCACTGATATAGCACTATACCATAGCATATATTATCATCATTTGTCTCACAATGCTGTTAGTAGTTGTATTCAAACTGCAATTTATAATTGAGTAAGGTAACAATGAGATGCTGCAGGCAGCGCCTAACTTTTCTGGAAAAATATGCAGTGTCCGCTTGTTCGCCTTGAAGAAAATATGACATTCTTGAAAGCGGGTAATTTTCTCGTGTTGCACATCTTTCTCTCCTCTCCCTCTCTTTCTAGCTCTCTCTCTTCTCTCTCTCTCTCTCTCTCTCCTCTCTCTCCCTCTCTCTCTCTCCTCTCTCCTCTCCACGACTATCCCCATTCTTCCTCAATTATATTTTACCCCCCCTCTCTATTTCCCCCCCCTTAAAACCCCCCCCCCCCCTATCTTGTCTCTTACACCCCCCTCTATCTCATTCACTCCTCACTCTCTCTCTCTCTTTCGCCCCCCCCCCTCTCTATCTCTCTCTCTCTCTGTAATTATGCCAAACCTTGCCCATTGTTTCTGCAGAGATTGGGGGGGGGATGATTGTCTTGGAAGAACAAAGATTTTCTTCGGATGTTGCAGTGTTTCGTAACTTCTGTGAATAATTAAAGTGATACGAAGAGACAAAGAGGTAGGAAGATAGCGGGACAGGAGAGAGAGAATACATAGACGACACAGTATGTATATATATATATATATATATATTATATATATATATATATATATATATATAACTATATTTACATAATGTATATGTATAATATAGATATATATATATATATATATATATATACACATATATAAATATAGTATATAATTTATACATTATATAATGCTATAATTTTGCTTGTGCTCCACTTATAGAAAATTTTAACATTATATAGTGTATAATATATATATATATATATATATATATATAGAGAGAGAGAGAGATTTTGAGAGAGAGAGAGAGAGAGAGAGAGAGAGAGAGAGAGAGAGAGAGAGAGAGAGAGAGAGAGAGAGAATTTATACACTATTTTGCTTGTGCTCCTTCTGACGGTCCGTCCGGTACACTTGCTGAATAATATTTGAAATCATATCTTATGTGACTGCAGTCTTGAAGTCATTTCATTTTGATGTAAAATGATAACTGGCAACATAAATATCAAAGAATGGTGCACATACATGAGCATCTTATTATGAATCTATGAGAATCCTCATCTAACTCTATCATTATCCTTATTGTTATTACTGGTGTAGTTATCATTATTGTTTTCATTATCATTATTCGAGGAAAGTACACTGCATTTAAGTATTAACCATCAATTTATACACATTTATTATCTAAACGCCTATCCGAGGGGGGGGGTAGAAGGGGAAGGGAAAGGGAGATGGAAAAGGGGAAAAATGAGGAGAAACAGAGGGGACTTAAAGAAGAAAAGGGAGTGGGAGAGGGAGCTCAGAGACAAAATACGGGTGGGAGAAGGAGGAATGGAAATAAGGAAGTGGGGGAGTTTAAAGAGGGAGAGGACAGCTACTCCTAGCAGGCCCTCAAAGTCTTGGTCTTCACTCCATTACGAATTGTATGTAGATCCGTTGCTACAGTTTCCAGAGTCTCAGGTGTGACAGCAGTCTCGTCAGCAGGGTCAAAACACTGCACAGTGTTGATCCACAATGACCATAGGTAGTAACTCGTCCATGCAGGTGTTGAAAGTGGTGGTGCAAGAATACCGCCTTGCCTCACTACTGAATTGAGAGAGAAAAAGCACAAGACTCAGGATCTCACAGTGGTTCGAGTCGAAAGCCTTCTTAAAGTTGTGACCAGCTCGCAACCAAACTCACATCAGTGTTCTACGATGACTAGAAAAACTAGGGTATGGTCTATTGTGAACTCCCCAAAAGTAAATCCAGTACTGCATTAGGTGATCTCTGATTCGTCTCAGAAAACACCTTGCCTGGTATGCTGAAGAGTTTAATGCTTTAGTAGATGCAGTCCCAACAATCCTCTTTCCCCTTCCAGTGTTACCAAACCACACAACACAGCTCCGGTAAAAGACAGAATTACATCTGACAAGAAACCGTGAGATGAAATTTTGCCTCTCTCCTGGACAAGGAAGTGGACCCCGAGGGTAGCCACAACCAATCTATGTTCGCTACCGCACTTCTATGGATCCTGCAGTTCTGGAGAATCTTTCAGTGATTGCTAACAAGGATGTGATCGATCTCTTTGGCCAAATTACCCGCATCGCTGTACTGTGTCCAGCAAAACGAGTTGGAATGTTAGTACCAGCAGCCAGAAATCCTCAACCTTTGGTAAAAGAGGCTATTCTTTCTGCTGGAATCAGTTCATGAACCATGGGGACCGACAGACATCTCGTAGCCAGGTCGATCGCCATATGCGAATATCTCGCCAGGGACAATTGTCTGCCACAGATACGAGTTTGGTGTAGAATACATCTTTCACATTGAATCTGCATACATAGAGCCAAAGCCAAATATATGCATGAGTTTCATTGCCATTATACTTTCATTGACAGGAGTAACCTCTGCTACGAAGGTTGAAGTCTGTTGGTGATGCCTACGGAAATGGTGACCATCGCTACAGCCTAACCAAAAACAGGTGTAACCACCCATGCTGACCACCCATGCCGCTGCCAGGTCTTCTCACCTCCAACCACCTCAGCTCTCAGTCGCGTCAGTTTCCTCGACATCAGTGGCGACCGATCGTTCTGCAGAAAAGAGCGGACGTTGCAAGTGTGTGTATGTGCATATGTAATATATATATATATATATATATATATATATATAATAGATATATATATTACTCTACATATATATTGTGTGTGTGTTGTGTGTGTGGTGTGGTTGTGTGTGTGTGTGTGTGTGTGTGTCTGTTGTGTGTGTATGTGTGTGTGTGTGTGAGTGTGTGTGTGTGTGCGTATATATATATGTGTGTGTGTGTGTGTGTGTGTCTGCGCGATAAATAGATAGAAATAGAGAGATATACATACATGCATATATGTATATGTATGAATATATAATATATATATATTATATATATCTATAATATATCCTATATATATGTATATCTATATATATATATATATATAGTGTGTGTGTGTGTGCTGTGTGCTTGTGTTGTGTGTGTGTGTGTGTGTGTGTGTGTGTGTGTGGTGGTGTGTTATGTGTGAGTTTGGTGTGTGTGCTGCATAAATACATATAGAGAATTGATAGAGAGATATACTACATAACAGACATCTATTGATGTGGCATAACATTATGTGTGTGTGGTGTGTGATTATATATATATATTTATATATATATATTATAATATATATATATATTATATCATATATATATATATCCATATATATACATAGATACATATATAATATATATATATATAATATAATGCC
>NC_051425.1:27586204-27591204 GCF_015228065.2 Penaeus monodon | reverse complement strand
GTCCTCCTCGCTGGACGGTCGAGGCAAAAGCTCTGGTGTCGCCGTGGGGCAGCAGGCCCGCTTTGCTCGGGTTGATGGGGAACCCCCCTGTGGGGAACGCGCGGTCCTCGTTCCAGCTTTATGAGGTTCTCGACTTGGTTCTTTCTGGCCGGGACCTGGAAGGGGCCCGGGGTGTCGCAGGAGTGTCGTGTCCTTTGGTCGCTGCTGCAGAGAGGGAGGCTGCTGGTGTCGCCTCCCCGGGGAACTGCCCCCGCAATGGCCCCGCCCGCCAGGAGATCTAGGCCCTGCGAACGTTCCTCCGCGTAGTATCGTCGCGCCTTTTTGGCCCTGAGGCTGGGCTCCCCGTCCATATGAGGTTGCACGGGGCGACGTGGAGATGCCCCCGGGCGTAGGTGGGCATGACGTTGGCCCCATGGGGGTCACCACCGGCTGCTTCTTTCCCAGCTGCATCGTTTCTTGGGCAGCCGAGCGACAGGGCCGATGACCACTTTAGAGCCCTTTCCCCGGGATCTTTACGTAGCGGGAGCCGAACCCAGGCCCCGAGAGGATCGACGATTGGGGCGCTCGGTCAGAGGACCGCTTGAGGGGAGGATAGGAGGGGTCTCGACGAGTCTCCCAGTCGATTCTCGAGGGGGGAAGGGGGAGGGGGGAAAATCCGAGAAGCCGCCCCTCATCGCAGCCTGCCCTTTGAGACCTTGGGTCCTGCGCGCGAGAAGGACTGGTACTTTTCCCCTTGGACTCCCCTTTAGAGCCGCAGCCAAGTCCCTACTGGGGGAAGGCAAGGGGAGGAGACGGCGACTGAGAGCGTTGAACATATGGGGCGGTCGAACTGATTCGGAGGAAAAAAAATAAGTATTAGTTTGTTTTGAGAGTTTATTAACTAGAGAAAGACTTCTTAGCGTTGCAAGTTAGTACTTATCTTGTGATGTAATAACAGCATTTACTTTTCCATAAGGCCCGGCGAAAAAGAAAAAAGGTACAGAGAGCACTTGCAAACCCCCACAACAAAAACACAATTTTTTCTTTGTCGGCGGGGAATTAGTATTAAAAAGAGAAAGAAAAGGTAAATAGACAGACCGAAAGAATAATTTAAATACGGGTTCCGTGGGACTTTATATAAAGGGGTAAAGCTTCCGATAGCCCTTCTAACTCGTCGAAATAAAAGGATGATTTGCGTGGAAAAAGTGGAGCCCAAAGGGTATGAGTGAGAGGGGCTGTTTGGGAAAAGGGAATGTGAAGTCTTCCCGCTCGCAGCTCATTTTTACCTTCAGAGGCTTTGTTTCGAACCGGGTTGCCGTTGCCCCTTTTTCTTTATTTTTTAACATTAAGCTTTTGAATTAAAATCAAACATTGTCAGAGTTTTCGAATAATTGTTTCAAGTAATTTTTAGATCAAAAAGATAAAAGCAATTGTAATATCGAATGGGAAATTTTTTAAAAAAAAAAAAAAAACGGAAAAAAAGGAAAAAATTTTGCCCAAAAAGGTCAATTTAAAATTTTCATAACACCTAAAATTGGTAAATCAGATAGATTCCAAAGCCATAGTTTTAAAACGTATCGGTTATATCCTTCAAAACCAAAGGTTTCATTATCTCACTTTGGGGATTAATTTTAATTTTAACTCATATTTATTTCCAATCTTTAGCATTAATTAAATTTAAATCATAGTTTTTACCAATTTTTTTGTTGTATTTGGGTTTACCTGTTTTCCGGGGGCCCCTTTAGTACTTCTATAGTAGGGGTAGTTGTTTAGAGAGTAGTAGTATATTTATAATCATAATATAATTTAGTTTTGTTTCCATTTTTTACAATGGATATTTTTGGTGGCATTCTGTCTGTTTCAATTGGTTCTAAATTTACCCCTGGGAAAAGGGGGGGGGGGCCCTCCACTGGCGGGAGGATTTGATCCAGGTCAGCAAATTGCTAGCGAACGCTACAACCAGGGAGCAGCAGCACAACAACAGCAGCAGCAGTAGCAGGAGTAGCATAGCAGCAGAGTAGCAGTAGCAGGGAAGTATTTGGTGTGTGGTTATGTGTGGTAAATAAGTAATATAATAGTCCGAGGACGGGAAGTCGGCGGGGCGGCCAGTTCCTGTTTGCTCCGACTTTCGAGCCAGCACTCACTCGCGGCTGAGTCAGCAGAGAGGGCGGGCCGGGCGCGAGCACAGGAAGCTGCGATCGCAAAGCCAGCAATCTATCACTTATCAATGCCACCACATATACATACACTTTATGAATAAATAAATAAATAAATAAATAAATAAATAAATATATATATTATATATATATATATATATATATATATATATATATATATATATATAAATATATATATATATAATATATATATATATATATATATATATATATATATATATATATATATATATATATAAACGAAAAATGCTATTTATCCCTTTAGAAAATTGCAAGAAATTGCATTGCTTCTTATTGCTTTCATTTCTTTCTCACCATTCCCTCACACGAACACTGACTCGGAGGAAGGGGCAGTCTCAAGCACAATATAGTCACAAGTCACGTGTATGTTTTTCACTTCATTGATGGAGTTCCTCAAGAGTTCCTCCGGCGCGATGGTCGGCAGGGAGTCGAGGTCGAGCGCCTCGAAGATGGACTCCTCCTGGAATAAGTCCTCCTCGCTGGACGTGTCCGAGGCCACGCTCTGGTCGTCGCCGTGGGGGCAGCAGGCCACGCTTATGCTCGGGTTGATGGGGAACGCCCCTGTGTCGGGGAACGCGCGGTCCTCGCTCTCCAGCTTGATGAGGTTCTCGCACTTGGTCTTCTTGCTGGCCGGGACCTGGAAGCGGGCCGGGCTGTCGCAGGAGCTGTCGCTGTCCTCTTGGTCGCTGCTGCAGGACGAGGAGAGGCTGCTGGTGTCGCCTCCGCGGGGCAACTGCGCCCGCAACTGGCCCTGCGCCGCCAGGAGATCTAGGGCCGTGCGAACGTTCCTCCTGTCGTCGAGTATCGCTCGCGCCTTCATGGCCGTGAGGCTGGGCTCCGCGTCCATGATGAGCGTCTGCACGGGCGACGTGGAGATGCCGCGGGCGTAGGTGGTCATGACGTTGGGCCACATGGGCTGGTGCACCACCGGCTGCTTCTTCTCGAGCTGCATCAGTTTCTTGGACAGCCGAGGCGACAGGTGCCCGATGACCGACTTCAGAGCCTTCCGCGGGATCTTGACGTAGCGGGAGCCGAACTTCGAGGCCCCGAGAGGATCGACGATATGGTCGCTCGAGTCAGAGGACTCCGATCTCGAGGACGAGGATATGGAGGGCGTCTCGCACGAGTCTACCGAGTCGCACTTCTCGAGGGTGAGAGGGCGAGGGCGGAAGTCCGAGAAGCCGCCCGTCATCGTCAGCCTGCCCTTCGAGATCCTTGGCTCCTGCGCGTCGACGAAGGACTGGTACTTGTCCCTCTTCGGACTCCTCTTGAGAGCCGCAGCCAAGTCCCTCACTGGGGAAGGACAAGGGCTGGGAGACGGCGACCTGAGAGCGTTGAACATAGTGGGACGGTCGAACTGATTCGGAGGAAGAAAATAAGTACTTAGTTTGTTCTGAGACTGTTCATTACACTAGAGAAAGACTTCTCTAGCGTTCGCAATGTTATGTACTTCACTCTTGGTGATGTAATAACAGCATTCACTTTTCCATAAGGCCTGGCGAAGTAAGAAAATTGCGTACAGAGAGCACTTGCAACCACCACAACAAAGACACAATTCTTTCTTCGTCGGCGACAGTCTAGTATTAAAAAGAGAAAGAACAAGGTAAATAGACAGACCGAAAGAACTAATGAAATACGGGTTCCTGTGGTGACTTATATATAACAGGGATAAAGCTTCCGATAGCCTCTTCGTAACTCGTCGAAGTAAAAGGATGAGTTTGTCGTGGAACTGTGGAGCCAACGGTGTATGAGTGAGAGGGTCTGTTGGAAAAGGGAATGTGAAGTGCTTCCCTGCTCGCAGCTTCTATTTATACCTTCAGAGGCTTCGTTACGAACTCGGATTGCCTGTTCGCCATTTTTTCTTCTATTTCTTTCAACATTAGAGCTTATAGAATTAAGCACATCAAACATCTGATGCACTGAGTTACGAATAATTCGTTCTATCAAGTAATTTGTAGATCAAAAAGATAAAAGCAATTGGTAATACTCGACATGGGAAATTAAAAAAAAAAGGAGACGGAAAACACTGGAAACAATTTCTGCCAAGAAGGTCAATTGAAAATTACATAACACCTAACCTTGCTGTAAATCAGATAGCATTCCAAAGCCATAGTTAAAGCGTATCGGTTATATCCTTCAAAACCAAAGTTACATTATCATCATCTTTTGGCATTAATTTAATTACAACTCATATGTCATTACCAATCATTGAGCATTAATCTAATTACAACTCATATGTTATTACCAATTGTTGTTTTGTTATTGTTGTTGTTGTTGTGTCGATACTTTGTTGCTGTTGTTACAATTGACATTGGGTGTTATCATTCATATGAACATCGGCAGTATTGTTGTTGTATTTGTTACTGCTGTTTTCCTGGCAGTAGTACTTGCTATAGTAGGAGTAGTTGTTGTAGTAGTAGTAGTAGTATGATTATATAATCATAATATAATTTAGTTCGATTCCATTTGTTACAATGGATATTCTTGGTGTGGCATTCTGTCTGTTTCAATTTGCTTCTAAATTATCCCCTGCGTGCAAGGAATGGCCATCCACTGGCGGCGAGGGATTTGATCGCAGGTCAGCAAGATTGCTAGACGATATCGCTACACTACACAGCAGCAGCAGCAGCAACAACAGCAGCAGCAGTAGCAGCAGCAGTAGCAATAGCAGCAGCAGTAGCAGTAGCAGTAGTAATAGTGGCAGTAGTAGTAGCAGCAGCAGCAACAATTGTCATGATTACCTTTAGTTGTAATTATAGGTGTCATTTTAGTTCATAATTTTAGTTCAAGGTATTACAGTAACTTCGTAGCACCACAAGTATG
>NC_051425.1:27579745-27582245 GCF_015228065.2 Penaeus monodon | reverse complement strand
CTTCACATTCCCTTTTCCAACAGACCCTCCCCACTATACACCGTTGGCTCCACAGTTCCACGACAAACTCATCCTTTTACTTCGACGAGTTACGAAGAGGCTATCGGAAGCTTTATCCCTGTTATATATAAGTCACCACGGAACCCGTATTTCATTAGTTCTTTCGGTCTGTCTATTTACCTTGTTCTTTTTTTTTTTAATACTAGACTTTTCGCGACGAAGAAAGATTGTGTCTTGTTGTGGTGGTTGCAAGTGCTCTCTGTACGCAATTTCTTACTTCGCCAGGCCTTAGGGAAAAGTGAATGCTGTTATTACATCACCAAGAGTGAAAGTACATAACATTGCGAACGCTAAGAAGTCTTTCTCTAGTGTAATGAACAGTCTCAGAACAAACTAAGTACTTATTTTCTTCCTCCGAATCAGTTCGACCGTCCCACTATGTTCAAACGCTCTCAGGTCGCCGTCTCCCACCCCTTGTCCTTCCCCAGTGGGGGACTTGGCTGCGGCTCTCAGAGGAGTCGAAGAGGGCAGTACCAGTCCTTCGTCGACGCGCAGGAGCCAAAAATCTCGAAGGGAAGGCTGACGATGACGGGCGGCTTCTCGGACTTCCGCCCTCCCCTCTCACCCTCGAGAAGTGCGACTCGGTAGAAATCGTGCGAGACGCCCTCCATATCCCGTCCTCAATCGGAGTCCTTGACTCGAGCGACCCATATCGTCGATCCTCTGGGGGGCTCGAAGTTCGGCTCCCGCTACGTCAAGACCCCGCGGAAGGCTCTGAAGTGGGTCATCGGGCACCTGTCGCCTCGGCTGTCCAAGAAACTGATCCCAGCTGGGAAAAAGAAGCAGCCGGTGGTGCACCAGCCCATGTGGCCAACGTCATGACCACCTACGCCCGCGGCATCTCCACGTCGCCCGTGCAGACGCTCTTTATGGACGCGGAGCCCAGCCTCACGGCCATGAAGGCGCGAGCGATACTCGACGACAGGAGGAACGTTCGCACGGCCCCTAGATCTCCTGGCGGCGCAGGGCCAGTTGCGGGCGCAGTTCCCCCGCGGAGGCGACACCAGCAGCCTCCCTCGTCCTGCAGCAGCGACCAAGAGGACAGCGACAGCTCCTGCGACAGCCCGGCCCGTTTCCAGGTCCCGGCCAGCAAGAAGGCCAAGTGCGAGAACCCATCAAGCTGGGAGACGGGGAAAACCCGCGCTTTCCCCCCCGACACGGGGGGTTTTCCCCATCAACCCGAGCATAAGCGTGGCCTGCTCCCCCCCACGGCGACGACCAGAGCGTGGCCTCGGACACGTCCAGCGAGGAGGACTTATTCGGGAGGAGTCCATCTTCGAGGCGCTCGACCTCGACTCCCTCCCGCCCATCGCGCCGGAGGAACTCTGAGGAACCCATCAATGAGGGGAAAAACATACACGTGACTTGTGACTAATTGTGCTTGAGACTGCCCCTTCCTCCGAGTCAGTGTTCGTGTGAGGGAAGGGGGAGAAAGAAATGAAAACAATAAGAAGCAATGCAATTTCTTGCAATTTTCCTAAAAGGGGTAAATAGCATTTTTCGTTTATATATATATATATATATATATAATATATATATATATATATATTATATATATATATTATATATATAAATATATAAAAATTTTAAAATATAAATACAAATATTTTATATATACAACATAATACATATATATAACAATATGTATATGTATATAATTATTATTACATTATTATATATATAAATATATATATATATATATATATATATATATATATTATTATATTATTTATTATTTATTATTTATTCATAAAGGTATGTATATGTGGTGGCATTGTTTAAATGATAGATTGCTGGCTTTGCGACCGCAGCGTCCTGGGCTCGCGCCCGGCCAGCCCCTCTCTGCTGACTGCCGCGAGTGAGTGCTGGCTCGAAAGTCGGAGCAAACAGGAACTGGCCGCCCCGCCGCTTCCCTCCTGCGGCTTAAAATGCATGTTACTCACTGGACATAACCCTTTCGTCCACTCGGATATGAGACTAACTTTTATATATATACTTATATATACACACACATCACACACACACACACACACACACACACACACACACACACACAACAACCACACACACAACACCCCTATATATATATATTTTATATATATATTATATTATTTTTTTTTGTTTTGTGTGTGTTTGTGTGGGTGTGTGTGTGTGTGTGTTTTGTGTGTGTGTGTGTGTTGTTGTGTTTTTTTTTTTTTTTTGTTTTGTGTGTGTGATGTGTGTGTGTTGGGGGTGTGTGCGTGTATGCATGTATGTATGTGTGTGTGTGCGCGCGCCGACTTTTTCTTTAAATTTAGCGATAAACCGATAACTGAATGAACTGTTTGAGTAGTTGATTAACCTGATTATATCATATCACCAAAATATATTTGTATATATCCTTTAATTTCATCGTAAAAGTAACACAATGATACCTCAATATTTAGAAGAACTCTTGTTA
>NC_051425.1:27567601-27570101 GCF_015228065.2 Penaeus monodon | reverse complement strand
TGCTGCAGTTCATTTAATGGGAATTGTAAAATCGACAACGAAGTAGGAAGGATTGAACAAAAAAAAAAATGTGAGAAAGAACAAATGCAATATATGATAATGTGTGTGTGTGTGTGTGTGTGTGTGATGTCTTTGTGTGTGGGCTGTGTTTGTGTGTGTGGGTGGTGTGTGTGTCGGTGTGTGGTGTGTGTTTGTGTGTGCGTGTGTGGGTACATACACACACACAAACACACACACATTATCATAATCATATTTTCTTTTCAACATTTTTTTGGTTTTGTTCAATCCTTCCGTTCGTTCGATTTTACAATCGATTATTAGAATGCAGAAATAGTAAGAATGCGTTATATGATTTATATGAAATTTTTTTGTCTCGCTTCATATAATATTATAGATTATTATAATAATATATATAAGTAAATACTAATATATTATATACATATATATCTATAATATATAGAGAGAGAGAGAGAGAGGGAGGGAGAGGAAGAAGAGAGATGAGACACGAGGATAGAAGAGCGAAGACGAGAGAGAGATGAGAGAGAGATTGGGGAGAGAGAGAGAGAGATCAAGAAAAGAGAGAGAGGTAGAGAGAAGCAAAGGAGAGTGAATAAAGAATGTTAAAAACAATAAAGAATTAAAAAATAAGTAAGAAACACATACACGCACACACGCACACACACACAACTAAGAATCGGAATGTAGGAATTGCAGAAATATAAGAATGCGTTATATGATTATATGAAAAGATTTTTTTTCCTCATATATATATATATATATATATATATAGAGACTATATATATATAATATATGAGGTAGTATTATATATATATTATATAGAGGAGGAGGAGGAGAGAGAGAAGACGGGAGGAGAGAGAGGAGAAGAAGGGATGAGAGAGGAGTGGAGAGAGACGAAGAGAGAGATGAGAGGAGAGGAGAGAGAGAGAAAGCAAAGGAGTGAAGTAAAGAATGTTAAAAACAATAAAGAATTAAAAAATAAGTAAGAAACACATACACGCACACACGCACACACACACAACTAAGAATCGGAATGTAGGAATTGCAGAAATATAAGAATGCGTTATATGATTATATGAAAAGATTTTTTCCCTCATATATATTATATAATATATATATATATATAATTATATATATATATATAAGAGAGAGAGAGAAGAGAGAGAGGAGAGAGGAGAGGGGGAAGAGGGAGAGAAAGAGAGAGAGAGGAGAGAGAACAGAGAGGAGAGAGAGAGAACAGAGATGAGAGAGAGAGAACAGAGAAGAGAGAGAGAAGAAAGAGAGTGATTTAAAGAATTTAAAAAACAATAAAGAATAAAAAATAAGTAAAAAACAATACACGCACCCCACGCACCCCAAAACCCCAACTAAGAATCGGAATGTAGGTTTTCAGGATATTCCGTTAAAAGTTATCTTTCAATAGGTCATAAACGGGCAGTATCAAAGGAGAAATAACATTAGCCTATATTAATTATTCAAAAATGATGGAGATTATGGACAGTAAACCTCTCACTTAGACACCCATATTAAATTATAATATTCTGCAAACACCAACTATAGCAAAAATGATAATAGCTATGGTTCTCAAAAAGTTATAATAAAAAATGATGATAATGGTAATAACTATATTGAGGATGATGGTAATTTTATTTAAAATAACGGTGAAGCTTTATAAAAGGACCGCATCACAGCCAGAATTTAAATTTATTTAAATTATAATTATTATAATTGAATTATCAGTGGGTTTCACCTCTTATAACCTCCCTTTGCTGATGGAGGCTGTTGCCCCATATCTGTGCTAAGGACAACTAATCTTCATGTATTCATGGCAATGGAGAATGACCCAGCCTTAAGTTTGAGTAAAAAAAACTATAAAGCCCTTTACTAAAAATAACAACATCATACTTATTTTAAACATTTATAAAAATTCTTAATTGGAATATGACAATGGTTATCATAGAAGTGATGAAAATATTTTTTAAAAAATGTTGACATAAAAAACATGTCAAAAAGTTCTACGAATTGTTTGGAAGCCGTTTTCTTCATTTTAGTATTATTATATAAAAAAAATCGTTCCTGGTATTTCCTTTCATTTTGGAGTAATTTAAAAGGACATTCATTTACACACAGCGCACCCCACATAACACACACAATGTATGTGTGTTTTTATGTGTGATATATATATATATATATATATATATATAATATAGTATTATATATATAAAATTATAAATATAGATATATATAATATTATATATTTTATATATATATATTATTCTGCAGTATTTAGGATGTTTTTTAAAAAAGCATGACAATAATTTCGGTTGATAGAAAACTAAAATGATGCTAAAACGTTTTTGCATAATTTTTATTATTATTATTATCAATTATTATTATTATTATTATGTTTTATAAATGATTGATTGACCCGATTTTATTGTTAGTGCCTTTTGTAGTCTAAATCTATAATGTAAAAAATAAA
>NC_051425.1:27555258-27562758 GCF_015228065.2 Penaeus monodon | reverse complement strand
GATTGGTTCCGCCTTTGTATGGTTTTTTTTTTTTGCGGTTTTTTAAAAAAATTTGTTTTTTTTTTTTTTTATGGTGCCCCTATCGAAATGTACCCAAATTGAGTCAGCTATATTATATTTGTAGCATGTGTGTGAAACGTGCGGTACATACTATCCCCCAAAGCGTGTAAGGACGAGATCCCGGGGGCTGGGAAAAAACCCAAAACAGGGGGTTAAGACCCGCCCTATTTTAGTCCCACGGGGGGAAAAAGGGGCAGGGGGGTCGGGGGGAGAAGGGGGAGAGGGGGAGGGGGGGAAAAGGGTAAGAGGGGAGGGGGGTAAGGGGGAGGGGGGGGAAAAGGGGTGATAGGGTGGAGGGGGGAGGGGGGTTTGGGGGTTAAGGGGGGGGGGGGGAGAAGGGTTAGGGGGGAGGGGGGAGGGGGGCAGAGGGGGTTAAGGGGGAGAGGGGGGAGAGGGTGATAGGGGGGAAAAGGGGAGAGGGTAGAGAGGGTAAGGGGGGGAGGGGGGAAAGAGAGGGGCAGAGAGAGTAAGGGGGGGAGGGGGGAAGCGAAATAAGCATGGGGGGGGGAAAAGGAAAGGGGAAAAGGGGGGGGGGGGGGAAAAATAAAGGGTTTAAAGGGGAGAAAGGGGGGGGGGGGGGCAATGGAGGGAAGGGGGTGAAAGACAAAAAGGGGAATATGAAAAAAAAGTGATGAAGAGAAATAGGGGGATTTAAATGAAAAGAATGAAAATGAGAAGGAAAAGAGAGGGTAGGGAGGGGGGGGGGGAAAAAGGGGAAAATGGGACCATATTCAGGGTCACAGTGAAAAGACACTCGGGAGGAATGTTGCAAACGTTAACTTTTTCAAAAATAGAAAAATTTTTACCAAAATTTTAGTGATTGATTAGTATGTTACATACAATACATACTTGGTTTATACTACATACATACATACATACATATATATCATACATACATACTGCTGGTGTGTATTTTTGTACATACATATATACATACCACATCAAAACTTAGCTCTAATTTACTGGTTTGGGAAAATAATAAAAATGTCAAAAAACCAATCTATATATCAGACACACAGACCACCGCAATGTATAGATTCCTGCCCCGAAAATTAAATAAACCCAAAAACTATGAAAGAAAAATGAAACAGTAAGAAAAAGGTCCCCAAACACGCGGGGGAAATTTTGAAATGACTGTAACTGTGTGCGTTTTTGCTTTTGTTCCGAACTCCGTCTGCCCGACCCCACTGCTAGTTTGACGTATTGAAAGATAACCTTAAAGGGAAATATCCTAAAAAACCTACTTTCCGATTCTGTTGTTTTTGTTGTGTTTTTTTTCTTGCTTATTTTTTTTATTCTTTTTTTTTTTAAACATTTTTTACTCACTCTCTTTTTTGCTTCTCCCCTTCTCTCTCCCCTCTCTCTCTCTCCTATCTCCTTTTCTCCTCTCCCCTCTTCTTTTCCTCTCTCTCTCTATATATATTATATATATATATTTTAAAATTATTATATATATTTAATATCCCCTCTCTCTCTCTCCTCTCTCTCTCTCCTCTCCTCCCAGCCGCTCTCTCTATTAAAGGGGAGGATTTTTTTTTTTTTTAAGTAAACTTTTTGATTCTATCTTTTAAATCTGTTTTATCTCCCCTCTTTCTCTTTTTTCTTTTTTTCTCTCTTTCCTCTCTCTCCATCTCCCCTCTCTCTCTGTCTCTCCTCCCCCTTCTCTCTCTCTCTCTCTCTCTCTATTTTATTATATATATTTTATATATATATATATATTATATATATATTATAATATATATATATTATATGTATATTATTATATATATATATAAAATTATATATAAAAAATATACATAAAATTTTCCCCTCTCTTCTCCTTTTTCTATCCCTCTCTTTTCTCCCTCTCCCCCCTCTCTCTCTCTCTCTCTCATCTCTCTCCCCTCTCCTTCTTTTCCTCTCTTCTCTCTCCTCTCTCCTTTCCTCCTCCTCCCCCTCCCCCCCTCCCACCCCCTCTCTCTACTTAAGGAGGATTTTTTTTTTTTTAAGTAAACTGTTGATTCGGGAGACAGCTATACTTTCATAGTGTAAATGCTCACTTTTCCCGCTTTTTTTGGGGTGTCATCTATTTTATTTTTTATCCTCTTATTATTGTTTTTTTTGTTTTTCTTTTTCTATTCTTCTTCTTTTTTTGTGTGTGAAAATTTTTGGGTTAAATTATTTTTTTCCCCTCATCTTTTTTTTTTCTTTTTTGTTGTTTTTTTCTCACCTTTCGAAAATTGGGTTTATTCAGCCATAGATATTACTAATTATACCAAAAGCTATACTTTTACATTTTTTGATTGAGGAAGAAAATTTTTTTCATAAAATTTATAACGCTTTTTATTTTTTCTGAAATTTTCAAAATAATGGGGAATTGTAAAGGAAGGCCCTTGAAAAAAAAAAATGTGAAAAAAAAAATGTAAATATGATAATGTATGTGGGGTTTTATGCACACACACACACACACACACCACACACACACACACACACACACACACTTTTATCATATATTATTATTTTTCCTTTTTAATTTTTTTTTGTTTTTGTTCAATACTTCCTGTCGTTCGATTTTACAATTATCATTATTTAAATTTTGAAAAAATTATAAGAATGCGTTTTGAATTTTTTGAAAAGTTTTTTTCTTCCTCAATCAAAAAATGTAAAAATATGGGAATAGGTAAAATTTTAGAAATATTTTTGGGGTCTGAATAAACTATTTTTTACGACGGTGAGAAAAGACAGACTAAAACGAAAAAGTAAGATGAGGAAAATGTAAACACACACAACTAAGAATCGGAATGTAGGTTTTCAGGATATGTCTTTCTATCCCGTCTGACTGGCTTTTGGTCGACAGAGGGAGAATACTTTTTACCCAAATTTTAAATTATTAAAAAATGATGGGATTATGGACATTAACCCTCTCACTTAGAACCCCATATAAAATTATGATATTCGGAAAACACCAACTATAGCAAAAATGAAAATAGCAATGGTTCTAAAAAATTTAAAAAAAAAAAAAATTTGATGGTAAAAACTATATTGGGATGAAAAATTTTATTAAAAAAACGGTAAAGCTTTATAAAAGGACCGCTCATAGCCAAGAATTAAATTTTTTAAAATATTATTTTTAAAATTTTAAATTTAAACAGGGGGTTTTTCACCTCTTAAAAAACCTCCCTTTGTGATGGAGGCTTTTTCCCCATATCTTTTGCAAAGGGACAACTAATCTTAAATGTCTTCAGGGAAAGGGGAAAATGACCCACCTTAATTTTGAGTAAAAAAAACTATAAGCTTGAAAAAATAAAAAAACATCATACTTATAAAAACATTATAATATTTTTAAATTTGGGAATTGAAATGGTTATACAAAAGTGATGAAAAAAAAAATTTTGAAAAAAACATCCCAAAAAGTTATACGAATTGAAATGAAGGATGAACTAAAGTTTGGGAA
Source organism: Penaeus monodon (assembly GCF_015228065.2). Lineage (NCBI taxonomy): Eukaryota > Metazoa > Arthropoda > Malacostraca > Decapoda > Penaeidae > Penaeus > Penaeus monodon. The sequence continues at coordinate 27,559,265 of NC_051425.1, read as the reverse complement.
GGGCCTTTTTTCTTCATTTTGTATTATTTTTAAAAAAAAATCTTTTCCGGGAAATTTTTTCAATCACACCTTACATACCCACAATGTTATGTAGATATATGGGGTATATATATATTTTAATATATATATATAATATAAAAATTATAATATATATATATATATATATTATATATAATATTATCTATATTTTTATTTTTTCCCCGTTTTTAGGTTTTTTAAAAATAGCATGACAAAAATTTCGGTTGTAAAAAAAACCAAAAATGATGCAAAAACGTTTTTGCTATTTTTTTTATTATTATTATCATTATTTTATTATTATTATTTTTTAAATAATAAAATGATTGACTGTTTTTTATTTTTTAGTCCCTTTTTTTATGTAGTAAAAAATTTCTATAATTTTAAAAATATTATTAAGAAAGAAGAAAATGTCCCGTCATTACAAAACCAAAGATTTTAAAAAAGTTTTTGAAACAAAAGGGAAAAAACCTTTTTTTTTTCATAATTTTTCAAAAAAAGTTCATTTGATAATAAAAAAAAAAACTTACTTTTTTTATTTTTCCCAAGTCCTACCCCAAAAATCCCTTAATAGTTCCCCCTGGGGTATCTCATAGATTGGGAGATACGTCGAAGGCCTCGAAGTTTTAACAACGTGTCATTTCTTCCTCTTTTATTCCTTGATGCCCACTGTGCAAGAAAGAAAAAAAATGTGACCCCAACCCAAAAAAAAAAAAAAAAAAAAAAAAAAAAAAAAAAAAAAAAAAAAAAAAAATATATATATATATATATATATATATTATATTATATTTTATATTATATAATATATATGGGTGGGTGCTTCACGCGCATGGGGATGTGAAGCATGGTGTGGTAGCCCCAGATAGTGTTAAGTGCTTTCCTTCCTTCTGCTTTCAGCTTCCCCCTCCTGGCTAGCTAGTGCAAAAAAAGGGGGGCAGCTTTTGCATAATCTCCCCTTCCCGGGCAAAAACCTCTCCCTTCCCAAGATTTCTGGGAGTGGGCCCCCTCCTGGCCAAACCCCTGGGTAACTGGGGCCCCCTTTCGGTCCCAGGCTAAACTGTGGGGGATCTCGGGGCAGCGGAGGCCCCTCCCACCCGCAAGTAAGGCGGGGGGGGTGGGTCCCCTGGGAGGGCAAAAGTCGGGGTCAGGACTGGGAAAGAGAGTTCTCGTCCGCCTCCGCCCTGGCGGGGCCAAAACCCCCTATAAACTTGTGGGGCAAAGCCTTCGGGAACCCCACCGGGGGAAAGGCGGTCCACAGCCTACCCCACCCCTTTTATTTTGGGGGTGTCGGCGGGGGCGGCAGAGGGGGGCCCTGCACCCCCGGGGTGACCACCCGAGGGTTTTAAACTCGGCGTGCTTTCCCCCGGGGGGGCGCTTGGAAAAAATCCCCTTTCCCTTGGGGGCAGGATGGGTTACCTCTGCTAAACCCCGGGAATTTAAGCAACTGGGAGTTGGGGGTGGCTTCCCCTCAAGGTGGAAGACCTGGTAGCGGCAAAGATCAGTGTGGGTGGTTACACCTACTCGGTCGGGCCACAGGGGGTGGTCAACACCCCAGGATGTACCATAGCCCTCCAGCCGACTTCAACCCTCCCGGGAAATTAAGGGGGAGTACCCCGGTTTTATGAGTGTATTAAAGGGAAAGAGACTGAAGGGATCTTTTGGCTTCATGTTTCCCCTTTTTTGGGTGTATATGCTCCCACCGATTTTATATAAAAATTTATGTAAAGAGGGGTTTTTAAAGCCAAACTCGCCCTCTGTGGCAGGGCGATTGCCCCCCGGGGAATAAATTTGCATTGTTCTGGGGGACTTTTAATGCGGGATCCGGCTGTGACCGAGCTGGCCCACATGATGTCCCGTCGGGCCCCCCTGGCTTTAGGAGCTGTCCAACAGCGAGAATAGCCTCCTTCTCCAGGACTTTGGCCCGGGCCCAGAAAAAGAGGATCTTTTTGGCTCCCGGTACCAGGGGTTTCCCCCGCATCGCTGGATTGGTACAGTGATACGGGTAAAAGTGGCCAAGGAGGGTCGACCACATTCCTTGTTAAACACACGGGAGAAACCTCCCGAAATGAGGGTTTACCGGAGTGCTGAGGTTTTTGTGGCACCGACCATAGGCTGGTTGTGGCTACCCTGGGGGGTCCACTTTAAAACTCCCTCCCCCCCCCAGTTTCCCCCTTTAAAGGTTTTCACCTGGACGATAAAGGGGGGGGGGGAGTGTGCCCCCTGGGGTTTGCCATGGGAATCTCTGACCGATTTACAAAAACTCAACAAACCATTGGGCCCAGTTGCTCCTTTTGGAGCTCTTCAAGTTTCCCTAACCTCGAAGCAGCTCCCGGGGTCCCTTTTTTTTTGGGTTACGCCCGAGGGGAAGGCAAATTCCTCTCCCTGGAGATATTAAGGCCACTGAAACATGTCCCCCAAAGGGTGGCCCAATGGGAATCAAGTCTTGCGTCTTACAAGATGCGTAGGGCTCGGGCACTGCTGAGAAGGGACAAGGAACAACCCCATCAGGAATCTTTCTGAGGGGTTTGAAGGCCATTTTTTTGTAAATGAAACCCTTCCCCCCTGCCCCCAAGCCCCCCGAGAAAAATGAAATCTAAAAACCCTCCTCACAGATTTACTGCAGTCCCCCCTCAGCGGTGACGGATCATCTCAGATATGTTTTGGGGGTTTGTGAACGTTTTGGGGTGAGTATTTTGAACATTTTTACCAGGTAGACCCTCCAACAGTTACCTTTGGTGCAAGCGATGTTCATTTCCCGGGACCGGACCCCCCCATCAGTGAGGAACCTCCTAACCCCCCAAAAGAGGTTAGGATGGCGATTTCCAACTGAAATTGGGAAAAACTGCCCGGGATATTTATAAATTTCCCCCTGAAAATGCTAAAGGCTGGGGTGAACCTATGGGTTGGGGCCCGCCCTACAGTCCCCTGAACGGGCCCTCTTGGGATTTTGGTCCATTCCCCCTGACCTAAATGAGGGGGGTGGTCATCCCCTCTCTTGGAAAAGGGGGAAAAAAGGGGTCGTTGGGACTGTAGCAACTACCCTGGCATTACATGCTCAGCAAAACCGGGGGGAAGGTTTTTTCGCCCCATTCCCTTTTGAAAAGGGTTTCCCCAAACCCCCCACTGAGGCTCAGAGACCGGAGCATCTGGATTTCTCCTGGCAATCCCCCCATAGAAACCCTATCTTTTGCGCTTCGAGTAATTCTGGAAAAGCCGTTTGTGAGTTTGGTCGTGGGTTGCTTGCAGCCTAAAATCGAAAATCAAGAAAAGGGGTTTGAAATCAGTGCATCGGGGAAACGCTATGGGGAGATCCTGAGGCTCAGGGGGGTTTTCCCACACAGGTTTTTTGGCCGATAGCAAGCCTCTAAAAACTGGTACTGAAAGTGCTGTAAATGTGGTGGGGGTATGTCCCGAATTCTTTCCCCGTTAAAATCAGGGGTGAGGCCCAAAGGGTTTCGTCCTTTTCACCAACACTTTTCAACACCTGTATGGCTGGATAATGGGCAGAGCTTTCTACCAAAATCAGTGTGGAGCAACCCCTAGGCAATTTTTGGTCTCAGACCCTTTAAATTTGCCGCGATTTTTGCCCTCCTATCTGGTCCCCGGAGTCACTTGTGGCGGGGTTTTTGAGCATTTAGCAATGAGGGAAGCCCCAGGGCCCAGAGGGCTCCTTGGGCCAAGATTTTAGGACTTTGGGGGGCCCATTTGGGGAACCCGTTCAGTCAATCCTGCTTTTTCCCCCGAGGGGGTTAAAAATTACGAAATTTTACATACCTTGGTAGGGTAGTCCATATTTTTGGGTTGTCAGACCAGGAATTTATAGACGGATTGGTCTGGCAACAGGAGCCCTTTAACTCGATCAACAAGAGCGTTTGAAGATGTCCCTTCCAGGGAAAGGGCCCAACTGCCCCGTTCCCTTTAAGGCCTTTTTTACTGGGCCCGTTTTGCTCTTGGAACGAAAAAACCCGGGTGCTTCCCGTGTCTTGGAGTCT
>NC_051425.1:27540258-27550258 GCF_015228065.2 Penaeus monodon | reverse complement strand
TAAAATATTATTATAATTAAATTTAACGGGGTTTTCCACCTTTTAAAAACCCCCCTTTGGATGATGGGGGGTTTGCCCCAATCTGTGCTAAGGACAAAAAACTTCTGTATTCTGGCATGGAGAATGCCCCCAGCCTTAAGTTTAGTAAAAAAAACTAAAAGCTTGACTAAAAAAACAAAAATCAACTTATAATAAACTTTATATTTCTAAAATTGGAAATGAAAATTTGGTTATCACAGAATGATAAAAAAAAATTTTGACAAAAAAAACATGCCAAAAAGTTATCGAATTGAAAATAGAAGGAGAACTAAATTTTGGAAGCCTTTTCTTCATTTTATTATTAAAAAAAAAAAATCGTTCCTGGTATTCTTTTCAACACCATTTACATACACAAATGTATATGTATAATTGTGTAATTATATTAAAATATTTATAATAATATATATTTTATAATATTATATTTATAAATTAATATTATATATATTATATATATATTATTCTGCAGTATTTAGGATGTTTAAAATAGCAGGACAAAAATTTTCGGTGATAGAAAACTAAAATGATGCTAAACTTTTTTGGGCTTTTTTTTATTATTATTATTTCATTATTATTTTTATTATATGTTTTAAAAATAAATGTTTGACTGTTTTTTATTGTTAGTCCCTTTTAGTAGACAAAATTATAAGAAATTTATTAAGAAGAAGAATAAGTACTGACATTCAACCAATGATTCCAAAAAAAGTTTTTTAAAAAAGGAAAAAACCTTTGTTTTTTAAAAATTTCAAAAATAGTTCATTTGATAATAAAAAAAAAATCTTAATTTTTTTATTTTTCCCCAAATTTTAAAAACCCTAATCTTGATAGTTCCGTGCTATCTCAAATGGCAGATACGTCGAGAGGCCTCGAAGTTTTAACACGTAGTCATACTTCCTCTTTATTCCTTGATGCCCACTGTGCAAGAAAGAAAAAATATTGCCCAACAAAAAAAAAAAAAAAAAAAAAAAAAAAAAAAAAAAAAAAAAAAAAAAAAAATATATAATATATCTATATATATATATATATATATATATATATATATATATAATATATATATGGGTGGGTGCTTCACGCGCATGGTGATGTGAAGCGATGGTGTGGTAGCCTAGATAGTGTTAAGTGCTTGCATGCCTTCTCGCTTGCAGCTTCCACTCCTGGCTAGCTCAGTGCAAAAAAGGGAGCAGCTTTTGCATAAGTCTCCCCTGCCAGGTCAAAGCCTCTCCCTCACCAAGATTTCTGCAGTGCCTCCTCCTGGCCACCCATGGGTAACTGGGCACCTTGCGGTCCCAGGCTAAACTGTGGGGGATCTCGGAGCAGCAGGAGGCCCCTCCCACCCAGCAAGTAAGGCGGGCTGTGGGTCCCGCTGGGAGGGCAAATGTCGGGGTGCAGGACTGGAATGAGAGTTACTCGTCCTGCCTCCGCCCTGGCAGGCCAACCCACTATGAAGCTTGTGGGGCAAAGCCTTCGGGAACCCCACCGGTGGATAGGCGGTCCCACAGCCTACCGACCCCTTTTATTTGGGGCTGTGTCGGCGGGGGCGGCAGAGGTGGCGTGCACCCGGAGTGACCACCCGAGGGTTAATCTCAGGCGTGCTTTCCGGGTAGGCGCTTGGAACATCCGGTCCTTGCGGCAGGATGAGCGGTTACCTCTGCTATCGCGGGAATTGAAGCAACTGGGAGTTGAGGTGGCTTCCCTCTCAGAGGTGTGAAGACCTGGTAGCGGCACGATCAGTGTGGGTGGTTACACCTACTACTGGTCGGGCCACAGGGATGGTCAACACCTCCAGGATGTAGCCATAGCCATCTCCAGCCGACTTCAGCCCTCGGTAGTTGAGGTGAGTACCGGTTGATGAGTGTATTATGGCAATGAGACTGAAGCATGCTTTTGGCTTCATGTCTCTTATTGCTGTATATGCTCCTACCGATGTATATAAAATTGATGTGAAAGAGGTGTTCTATGCCAAACTCGCATCTGTGGCAGACGATTGCCCCCGGCGAGATATTCGCATTGTTCTGGGTGACTTCAATGCGGTATCCGGCTGTGACCGAGCTGGCTACTGATGTCTGTCGGCCCCCATGGCTCAGGAGCTGATCCCAGCAGCGAGAATAGCCTCCTTCTCCAGGACTTTGCTAGGTCCCAGAAAATGAGGATCTCTGGCTCCTGGTACCAGTGCTCCAACCCGCATCGCTGGACTTGGTACAGTGACCAAGGAGATCGACCACATTCTTGTTAGCACACGATGGAGGATCCTCCAGAACTGCAGGGTTTACCGGAGTGCTGAGTTCTGTGGCACCGACCATAGGCTGGTTGTGGCTACCCTGCGGGTCCACTTCAAAACTCCCCATCCCTCCAGTGGCCACCTTAATGTGTTTCACCTGGACAGACTAAGGGAGGAGGAGTGTGCCCGTGGGTTCGCCATGGTAGTCTCTGACCGATTCACAGAACTCAACAACCTGATGGACCCAGTTGCTCTGTGGGAGCTCTTCAAGTGCGTAACACTCGAAGCAGCTCAGGAGTCCATTGGCTTACGCCCGAGGGCAAGGCAGAATTCCATCTCCCTGGAGATATTAGAGGCCACTGAAGCATGTCGCAAGGCTCGGCTGAATGGGAATCAAGTCTTGCGTCGTTACATGATGCGTAGGGCTCGGACACTGCTGAGAAGGGACAAGGAACAGCTCATCAGGAATCTTGCTGAGGAGGTCGAAGGCCATTTCTTGATAAATGACCTTCGCCCTGCCTACCAAGCCCTGAGAAAACTGAACTCTAAGCCCTCCTCACAGATGACTGCAGTCCGATCAGCGGATGGACGGATCATCTCAGATCATGTTGGGGTTCGTGAACGTTGGGCTGAGTATTTTGAACAGTTGTACCAGGTAGACCCTCCAACAGTTACCTTGGATGCAAGCGATGTCTCAGTGCCTGTACCGGACCCACCCATCAGTGAGGAACCTCCTACCCTAACAGAGGTTAGGATGGCGATTTCCAAGCTGAAGATTGGGAAAGCTGCAGGCATATGTGATATTCCCGCTGAACTGCTAAAGGCTGGGGGTGAACCTATGGCTCGGGGCCTGCATACAGTCCTGACTGCCATCTGGCAGTCTGGTACCATTCCCCCTGACCTACTGAGGGGCGTGGTCATCCCTCTCTGGAAGGGGAAAGGGGATCGTTGGGACTGTAGCAACTACCGTGGCATTACACTGCTCAGCATACCGGGCAAGGTTCTCGCCCACATTCTTCTGAAACGGATCCGCAACCACCTACTGAGGCATCAGAGACCGGAGCAGTCTGGATTTACTCCTGGCAAGTCCACCATAGACCGTATACTAGCGCTTCGAGTAATTCTGGAACGCCGTCGTGAGTTTGGTCGTGGGTTGCTTGCAGCCTACATCGACCTCAAGAAGGCGTTTGACTCAGTGCATCGGGAATCGCTATGAGAGATCCTGAGGCTCAGGGGAATTCCGACACAGGTTATTGGCCTGATAGCAAGCCTCTATACTGGTACTGAAAGTGCTGTAAAGTGTGGTGGGGGTATGTCGAACTTCTTCCCTGTTAACTCAGGGGTGAGGCAAGGTTGCGTCCTTTCACCAACACTTTTCAACACCTGTATGGACTGGATAATGGGCAGAGCTACTAGCCAAAGTCAGTGTGGAGCAACACTAGGCAATATTAAGGTCTCAGACCTTGACTTTGCCGACGATGTTGCCATCCTATCTGAGTCCCTGGAGTCACTTGTGGCGGCTCTTGATGCATTTAGCAATGAGGCGAAGCCCCTAGGCCTAGAGGTCTCCTGGACCAAGATTCAGGACTTTGGGGGCCTATTAGGGGAACCCGTTCAGTCAATCCATGCTTGCGGCGAGGATGTTAAAGTTACAGAAAGTTTTACATACCTTGGTAGGGTAGTCCATATCTCTGGGTTGTCAGACCAGGAAGTCAGTAGACGGATTGGTCTGGCAACAGGAGCCATGAACTCGATCAACAAGAGCGTTTGAAGATGTCGGTACCTATGCAGAAGGACCAAGCTGCCTGTCTTCAAGGCCTTTATACTGCCAGTTTTGCTCTATGGAAGCGAAACCTGGATGCTATCCAGTGTCTTGGAGTCTCGCCTTGATGCCTTTTGTAACAAGTCCCTTCCCCGGATCATGGGGTACAGTTGGCAGGACCACGTGTCCAACCGGCGGTTACACCGTGAGACTGGCATGGGACCTGTTACTTGCATAATCCAGGATCGCCAACTCAGGCTATATGGCCACCTAGCTCGCTTCCCAGTGGACAACCCTCCCCATCAGGTTGTCTCTCTGCGAGACAACCCTGGGTGGAGGAGACCTGTGGGACGACCTAGGAGATCATGGCTTGGACAGCTCGATGAGACCTGTCGCGAGGAATTAGAGATGGGCCGTGTGCCTGCCTGGAGACTCGCCTCGAGGGATCCTCGTGGCTGGAAGCGAAGGGTGGATGCGGCCATGCGCCCCCGTCGGCGTTAGCCCCTTGATGATGATGATGACGATATATATATATATATATATATATATATATATATATATATATATATATATATTTATATATATATATTTATATATATACCTGCATACCATTAAACAGATTCACAGCCAAATTTCCCGATAAGAAGAGTATCACCGAACACACTTTTCTGTTCAAGATTTTCAGAAGTTCGTGAATTCCTTGTGGCGCTGCACGAGAGGGTGGCTCTTCGGGCGCCTCAGGAGGTCCGCTCGAGTGCGAAGGACGTGGGGGGTTAACCTGCAAGATTTTTTTGCAAGTTTAGATTTTTTTTTTTATTAAGAAATGTTGAATTTTTTATTGTTTTATCTTTTTGTCTATTTACTTTTTTTTTTTTTTTTTTACATTTTTTAGAAGGCTTTGATTTTTTTTTTATCTAAGGGTTTTCGTTTAGATTAGAACATATAAAATTTTAGATTTTTTTATATGAACAGTATCAATAGGGATTTCAATAGATATTTATTTCCTTTATCTTTAAAAAAAAAAAAAATGAACTTTTTTCCGTCTACTATATTTTATTACTTTTATTATTTTTATTATTTCACCTCCTTTTTACGTCCCTTACATTAAATGATGAATTATAATCAAGATGATAATGCCGATAATAAGGACAATGTTCTCAAAACAGTGTCTATACCAATCTTGATACGAATAAATATGATAATTATAAAGACAACAATAATTTCAGTGATAACAGTCACCGTGAGAATAGAAAAAAAATAACAATAACAATAATAACAGGAAGCAAAGGAAGAAAACGAGAAGAGGAGACAGTAGCAAAGAGAAACAGGAAGGAAGGGAGCCTGAAAAAGAGGGGAGACACAAATACTGAAAGAAAAAAAAAAGTCACAAAGTTACATATCATTCTCCCATCTGTTACCCCTCCTCCTCACCCCTCCTCAACCTCTACCCCATTACCTCCCCCAATCTCTACCCCCACTTTCCTCTCTCCCTCCAACCACTCCTCCCCTGCACCTCCCCCCCCACCTCTATCCCTCCCTTACACACACCCCTCCCCTCCCCTGCACCTCCCTTGCACATCCCCCCTACCCCTCCCCTGCACCTCCACCCCACCTCTCCCACCCCCCATACCCCTCCCTTGCGCATCCCCCACCCCTTCCCTGCAGCTTCCCCAACCTCTACCCCCACCCCACCCCTCCCGCACCCTTCCCCACCCCACCCCCAACCCCCGCATCCCTGACCGAAGGTGTGTCGTCCATGACCTTGGTGCCGCTGTATCCAGGGTACTCCTCCAGGGGGGACGCCGTACCCCCTGCACCCCCTTTCCCTCCGGCTCCCCCTCCTCCTCCCCTCAGCGATGGGTGAAGACCCTCAACGTCGTCACGAGGGGGAGGGGCGTTGTAGCTGTGGGCGGGGCGGAGGTTTGAAGGTGGTTAGTGTGTGTGTGCGTGCGTGTGCGCGCGCGTGTGTGTGTGTGTGTGTGTTGTGTGTGTGTGTGTGTGTGTGTGTGTGTGTGTGTGTGTGTGTGTGTGAATACAGGATAAATTACATATTTTATTTTAATTTCTTATCTTGAAATTATAATTCCAACCTGCATATGTATATAGCTATAAATGATATATACGTGAAAAAATCACTGGGTAAATATAGGCACACTTATAAGTCAAATTACAATTATCATATACATCATGAAAAAGACATTTACAAACAAACGAAAGAAGCAAAGAAAATTCTACGAATTCATATGACCAAAATGAACAAACAAGCGATTAAAAGACAAGAAACAGAACAAAGAAAATATGCAAATAACCACAACAAATAAAGCAAACAACGGGGAAGAAGAAAATGCATATAATCATCATGATAGTGACAAATAAATAATGCTAAAATTATGAATGCTTCTTCTACTGCTAATAGTAATAATAACAGTAATAATGAATACGATATTGTGAGAAACAGGATAATATTGATAATAATAGTAACAAATAATAATAACAACAATGATAATAACGACGATAATAATAATAACAGTAACAATAATAGTATTAGTAACAATAACAACAATAGTAGTAGTAACAGTAGTAGTAGCAATAGAAATACATCAAAAGCAAGAACTGCCATTAAGACATCAGTTTACAACCTCACCTCTGGAAGTAAACAGAACGAAAGTCCCTCTCCTCTGCAGGTGGAAGGTGAGGAGAGGAATTTGCTGTAAAACCTGAGGTCCTAGCAGAAGGCCCTACGGTAGCACTTTCGTCCATCGCCGCCTGATCCCTCACAAGCCACTGGTACATCCCTCGCTCGACTCTGGTTCAGGATGTGGTGGGTGAGGAGACAAAATCCGTTGGGAGATTTGTTGGGTAGTGGGTAGATCAGGGTATGGGTTAGGTGAAGTTAATGACACGGTATGATAATGCTGATTATAATTTTTGTGTTTCTTTTCTTATAACAACACTATCATCATCTTTGTTATTCGGATATTGTTACTAGTGGTATTAGCAGGGTTACGAGTGACCTTATTAGCTTTATCATTAGCATCACCATTGATAACATTAATATATTTATCGTTATTACAGATGCTGGATATTAGGTTTTTACTTCACAGTGCTATCATCTGGTGAAATTAGAGAGAAGCCACTGCAAAACGGCTTTGGTGTATCTTATCACATGGCATAATATATGGTGCATCAATGACTGATGAGGGTGGATGAGGTGTGCAAAGTACAGCATGTGAAAGTGGAAGGTGAGACTTGACGTGAAGGATGGAGTTAGAGGATTAAGAGGCAATGGATTAATATCATGAAAGGGTTCCCACAGGTTGACTCGTACTCACCCGTGGGATTCTTTTCTAAAAATAAAGAAAGAAAGAAAAGAAAAAAAGAAAAATATTACGTTGCTTATGGAGAAAAAACATATGATATGAAAGGAAGTTGAACAAAGGATAAGAAATTCGACAGCTAGTCTAGTACTTGTCTACTTGGTGAACCATTTTGACAAAACCATTAAGACTATACGGAAGAAGAATCAAATGCACGGAAGGTAAGGCAGTAATGAAAGATTTAACCTGAAAAGAGAAGGTCGTAGCAAAGTGATTGGAAATATATCTGGAAAAAAAGTGTAAAATTAATAAAAGAAAAAAAGCGTAATGGAAGATTAAGAGTGAAATAAGACCCTGACTGGAGTTTTTAATAGAGAATCAAAGATGGCTAAAGAGCATTGTGGAAGAAGAGAAAGTTGTAGCCCTTACGCATAAGAAAAAACTATTAAAGGTGGAAAGTCAATCAAGGTTTGATTTGTTGACATTAAATGCAGGTCACAACAAACAGGAGTAAAGAGAGATTGTGGGAATAGAAATACACAATGTACATTACAGCAGTAGAGATTCACATCATAGTAGGTACAAAACAAGAAGGACTAGCTCCAGAAAACAGTACTAAGAGAAAGCACTGGTGAATTAATAAACAGAAGCTGTGATAGAAAATTTAATATTAACTATGAAAGACCACAAGACAAGATAACATAAACCGCAATATTGTGTTTAATTGATGATCAGATGTGAATACTGTAAAAGAGAAAAAACGCAGGGAGAAACTTTAGAAAATGTCAATAGCTGGTATTTGTACTACCGAGAAAGATTGTTTGCGAAGAAAAGTTAGTGCCGATGATTAGTGAATGCTTTGTGGGTAGACTGAAGCAACTGGTAAAACAGATGAACCAAATTCAGACTGAGGAGAAAAAAATAGGCATTTGCAATGTGATCTTAAAGATATTTTCAGTTTCAGAGTGACATTGTTAGAGAGCAGAAGTTTTCGAGAAAAAACAAGACAATAACATTTTTTTTTTACTTTTTTCACTATATGTAGATTTTAGTTGCATATGATATTTTTTATTTTCGTTTGGAAATTTAGCTAATATGATGAAAGGGTCACAATGGGAACTGAGACTGTGCCGAATATAGGTTCAAAATGACAATTAAAAAGGTTTATCAGTTGGGATGATATTAACAGTTGTTAATGGTATGAATAAGAATGATAATAATAAAACTTGGGATAATGATTATAGTACTAATAGCTGGTGTTGTACTGTAGTAACAGTAGTAAAATGTTAATAATAATAATGATAATCAAAATTACGATAATCATGATTACGAAAATGACATAATAATAATAATGATAATCATAATTACGATAATCATGATTACGAAAATGACAGTAATAATAGCTGTCTTAATATGAAATTAAAGAGACTGCACAATAATATCAAAATCATTAATAACACTAATGGCAACAATGATATAAACAAAAACAAAAATGTAATAACGTGACAGTACAATATTAAAAATAGTGATAATAATTACATTGATAATTACAATAATAATAATGCTGGTGATAATGATAATATTAATAGTAAGTGTTACAGTGTTGATAATAATAACAAAATAAAAATAATGACACTACACTTAATGATAATGGCAATAATGGTAATAATAAAAAAACAATAATAATAATAATAATAATAATAATAATAATAATAACAATAATAATAATAAAAGAAAAACAGCAAATAGATACACAAAAACTCACGAGATCTTATTCTCAGGATCAATAAGGTTAAAATACTCCATCGGGTCATTTTTCCTTATGCGGTCCACAATGGGCGTGGGTGTGTTCCATCGGTTGCCTTGTGGGTGGAGGAGAGCTTGACCTACTTCGCCGCCCATTTTCACGAAGCCGCCCGCCTGTCCTTCGGGAACAGTGTCACGAGGAACCCAGCCCACGCCCTCGAACTGTTGAATGAAGTGGGTGGGTGAGTAGGTGGGTTGGAGGTGTGTGGGTTGGTGGGTGGGGGTGGGAATGAGTAGGTGGGTTGGAGGGTGTGTGGGTTGGTGGGGGGTGGGGGGTGAGTAGGTTGGTGGGGGGGTGGGGGTGATTAGGTGGGTTGGTGAGGGGGTGGGGGTGAGTAGGTGGGTTGGAGAGTTGGTGAGTGGCTTGGGTGGGTGGATGTTTGGATGAAGGGGTGGGTGTAAGGATGGTTGGGTGGGTTCGGATGGATGGGCGGGTGGGTGGAAGGATGGAAGAGTGGGTGGGTGTTCGGATGAGTAGGTGTTTTTCTACTGTGGGTTAAATGGTTGTTGTTTACTTTTGCGTTGTTAGTTGTTGTTAATGTTGCTCCAATTATAGATTAGATTCTTCTTATTACTGTTGTTTGGGTCGATTCTCTTTGTTTTTATTTTCATCATCATTATTGTTATCACGGTCGTTACTGTTGGTGGGCGGTTCCATGTTTTGTTGGTGTTTTATGCAACACTATTTACATTATTATATCTATTCTACAGTTTTGAATTTATTGTTTGATTATTTGATTGCTGCCCTTATTATAAGTCAGTGCATGAGCACCAGAAAATTATTCTATTACTGTTATTATCTTTGTTATCATCACTGATACCATTTTAATTTACATTTTATCAAAAAATAGATAGATAATT
>NC_051425.1:27520258-27530258 GCF_015228065.2 Penaeus monodon | reverse complement strand
CAAAATACTCACTATCTTGGCCCAAAAAGGTTTTTCTAAATTTTATTTTTGTTATTTTAAAAAAACGCAGATTCCCACTCCCTTTCACAAGAAGAAAGACTGAATGGTCCCCTAGCCAAATTTGCTATGAAAACCCGGGTTGTCCCCAGGGTTTTGCATGAAAACCCAAACTAAAATTTGCTTCATTATTAAAAAAAGTGGAAAAAAATTTTAAAAAGGGTATCGTATATTATAAATTAATTTCCATAGTTTTTAAATATAGGTAGTTATCGGGAAAAAGTAAAGAAATTGTATTTCTTTTGAAAACATCGTCCCATCGGAAATAAATTTAATTTTTTTTTTATTGCTCCAATAACCAAAAAAGTATCAGGCAGTGTAAAGGGGAAAATTTAAAATTTTTACTTTTTAAAATAAAAATTAAAAATAATAAAACCCAATTATTTTTTTAGAGATCACAAACTTTACTTTAAAAAAAAAACGGGCAAATAGTATTGGAACCATCAGCTGTTTTGACAAGGGTAAACACGTGTGGGAGAAAACGTGTTCCCCAAAGTACGTATTTTTGTTCTTTTACAGCATGACAGCGACCTAAATTGTTGCTTCGGGAGGTGATTTTAAATTTTCAATTATTATTTTATGTGTAGATGAGGTATAGAAGCAGTTAAGTGTTTATTTAAGGAGTGAAATGTTCTAAGATATATGTAAGCAAGACTTTTTTTTTTCAAAAAGAGACTTTTCTGGGAATTATATTGGCCTTAGTATCTCCAAATCCCCATGAAACTTTCTCTGGGTCTTGATGAGAGGTTTGAAATAGTTTTTGTCCCTAAATGAAAAGTGTCGCTGATGCTTAATGGTTTTTAATGGTTTTCTTTTTTTGTATGATTTAGGTTTTTTATAATCTCTTTATTAAAAAGGCAGATACCCAAGGAAAGTGTTAAAAGATCATTTTGTGACCCCTTTAATATATACAAAATTAGTCACCACATGAAATTTTTGCTTTTATTTTTCCTTTTTTCATTCTCACATCTTTTGTGTTTTTCCCAGCTTTCCAACCCAAAATGTCTAAGGAAAATATTGTTTCCGAAGTAACTGCACCCCTCTCACACTTAGTCCCAAGTATTTCAGCCACTGTTAGGGATCCCCCCACCCTGTTGCTGTGTTTCCCTACCAGGAGTGAGATTCCCACCCCATTGTTGTGGCATTGATATTAACACGGCATTGGTCATGACGTATTTTCTTCGTTTCTGAAGTTATTCTGAGCCGTTGGAAGGCTCCTCCTGACTAAAGAAAGAGCTTTAAAAGCAGATTAATGAAGTTACTTTTCTTCCTCTCTTAAAGAATTGAGTATTTTTGAAACAGATTTTGATGTGCGTTTGTTTTCTTTCTTTATATTTACAATAATATTCAACAATACTAATGTTATTTATGTAAAAACTCATGTATGTAGAGTAATAACAATGATATATCAGTGATAGACTACTAAGACATATATAGGCCATCAAATAACAGGAAGTCACATGCACACCATATTTTGAGTGTTTCACGTCCTTTAAAGTGCATCTCCAAACAAAATTTTTGTTGGTTTTTTTTTATTTTTGGTCGTTTGTCTGTTTCAAATCCCTTATAGGTTTATTCTAAATAAGGGGGTTAAAGTTTGATAACATGCTCTTAAAAGGTTTTAGTAGATTATAAAAAATTTTTATGTATAATTGCTAAAAAAAATTTTCAATTAAGAAATAAAAAATGGAAGAAACCAAAAAAATTTTTTTTTGCATATTTCAGAAGACAAAGGCACCTGGGTCCGACCAAAGAGTTCATTTCAGCGCAGGGGGGTCCAAAAGGAGGCAAAGAGTAAAACCAGACAAAGTAAGTTTAGATCTTTATTATCATTATTCTTTTACACACACACACACACATATATATAATTATAATATATATTATATATATAAATATATAATATATATTATATACTATATATATATTTTTTATAATATATTTACACTGGGGAAAATTTTTGTTGATTGGGTTGAAGTTCTTTTTGTAATTTAAGGGGGCTGAATCTAAAAAATCCAGTTTTTCCATCCCCCTCAAGTTTTTTTTAAATATAGAATTTTGTTTTTTATAATTCTATGAAAATACTGTACATAACATTCCGAATTCTTTTTTTAAGGGCAAATACCCAAAACAATGAAAAATGGAAGAAATAATTGATGTTTTAATCAACTTATCACTTTTTACAAAAAATAAGGGTAAATTTGAGTTTTAAGTAAAAAATTTGCTTATAGCTATTTTAGTGTTTAACTTTAGGATATCGGTTTGTGCTCCAACAAAAGTCAGCCATCATATGGAACATCCCCTACCCTAGAACTTCTTCCATAACCTTCAAATCTTGGTGAAATCGTTCACCTTTCTCGCGGTAACACACCAAAATTTTCCGGAAAGTTGCAAGATGGAATGCAAAAAAGTAATTTAAAAACTCATGTTGAAAAAAAAGCGTTTTTTAGCTTCTAATAGTTTCTGAAAATTTCTGTGTAATTACTTGAACGTGTATTTCCAAGAAAGTTCTTGACGATGTCTTGAATGAAGCGAAGAGCATTCTTTTCAAGGACTGACATAGTACCAATGGAAATGTTCATCTTTGATGAGCTGTCAAATTTGTGGACCATCACAACATGCCGGCCGTGATTTAAATTTTTTCAATTGACAGTCCAGGAAAATGCCCTGAGATGAGTTGTACTTCAAACAGTCGCCATAAGTTAACAATTGCTTTTACAAATTGTGTTCAGGAAACCTAGTTTTATGTGCAGGGGGGGAGGTGGGATGGGAGGTTATTTTCTTCCTGTCAAAACAAGTGGGATCATGTAAATGTTAGGATCTCTAGGTTTAAGATCAGATCTCGGAGGCCAACTCGTTTCAACCCAATGCCTCTCTTGAGCTCTGCTGTCCCACATACAGAGAAAGCAGGGATACTTCATGTATCCACGTTGCTGACCAAGAAGAAAGGACACCATTTTAACCCATAACTGACGGGTAGCATTCATAGAGGCCGGGGCCTCGCTGCCGGGGGCTTATATCGTCGCCTTCCTAGCATGCGCGACCACTCATGCCAAATACCAGCATCCCATGCCATTTCTTCGTTAATTACGAAGATTGTTGTAATTTTCAATTTTCATATGTTTACAGTCTCTACTTGCCAAAACTTCTTGAAAATCAAGACTCTGAAGGGTATTTTTGATGTTGTTATATTTATAGACTCCATAGGTTGATCATTATTCTGTCTAAACGTCCCGAAATAACATGAGGGTGTGCGGCATCATGGAGTTTGAAATTGTCGGTTTGTTGAATTTTTTTTGTGTGTTGTGGTAAAAAATGAGGAGTGTTTTTTAAAACCGACTTAATCACACTTTCACTGGCAAAAAAATAATTCTTTTGCCGTTGATTGTAACCAAAAAAAACTATGGGCATGTCCATGCAACTCTATGGCAATCGTGCTACGCGCCCCGGCAAGACGGGGATGGTCACCGCCATTGCCATGGCACTGTCGTACATGCCACCCGTCGGGCAATGGGTTAAGGTCAACAAGATGAAACCAGTTGTTTTGTCATATTCCAATAACTCTGTTTTACATCTCCCTATTCTTCCTGGAAGACAGGACCGAATGCCAATAGGACCGCACCAAACAGATTGCCATTGGTAGAAGGACACATTTAAGCTCCGCTTTGGTTATCAATGAACATTCGCATTCATTTGGATTGTTAACTTGAAAGCCTAATTCCTTCAGTAAACCAGCACAGGGATGTCATGGCAAAAACACAAGAGCCACTGTCATTTCAAAAAGTCTGCAGAAAGGTACTTTCTACGGGGTCGAACGGATGATACCGTTCACTCCTTGTTCAAGTAAGTTTTTTTCTCTTTCATCATGAGCTAGTATTCTGCGCTCTTTTGATTAGGCCCAAATCACGTGCTAAAACATCAACTCGTGCTGATCCAAATCCCCTACGGACTGGATCCTCGTGAATGCAAAATCTGCATCAATTGCTGTCACTGCGTTCTTCAACATCACTCAGATCTTCTAAAGGAGGTAGTTGTTCAAATACTGGCACTGGAATGTCAGCTGAATGAGGCTTTGTTCTTATAGCTGACAGTATATTAGGATATTCTATTTTACTTAGCTTGTCTTGATCAATGAACTTCACTTTGAAATACGCGAAATATGCTTGTTTGACAAATAAGCTGATGTTTGCCCTCTGAACCTTGGAATGGTGGAAACTACACATATTATAGCACCAACGAATTGGGGTGTTTAGGCATTTACGATGAGAACGTAGCAGAAGTAGACCAGGATCCAAAAAAACTGTTTGGCAGATATCGACTGTAAAACAATTATTGGAGCACTGCACAAACCACTAACTCACTAATCTCAATTGTGTCTGACAACAAACCAAGTGCCACCAAGCTCTAGATGAGGCAAATCGTATAATAAGCCCAGGCCAAGTTTTTACTAATATAAACAGTGATATTTTGCTTATCTGGGGGTGAGCTGTGGAGAAAAAACTTGACGTGCTAGAAAAAAACTAACTACAGATTTGGAATCAGCATGCCAATTTTAGGTTAGATAAGCTCAAAAATGCAACTCAACAACAAAAAAATTTCAAATTGTTCCCCAGTGTTTTATATGTGTGTGTGTGTCAGAATATTCTTCTGTGATTACATCTTTTGCTTCTTTTCTTAGTTAAATGAAGTTCATAAAAAAAATAGATTTCAATATGTTTCAGGTTGGAGTCACTCCAGAGGAACTGGCAAGGATCATTCATGAAACAAGAGGAAACCTGAAGTGAGTTCGTATCACATATAAATTAATGAGTGGATTAGTCTGATATCTTTAAGATAAATGTTAAGATGAGAATTACTACTTTTCAGATTAGACAACACTCGGGCCTTTTCTGCTTCTTCTTTTTTAGACACCAATCAGATTAAATTTCCTATAATTTATATAGAATATATGCAGTCTCCTAGGGAGAGCTAATGTGTCAAACTGCAGTTACTACATGATGTTACTTTGTTAGTATGAGCTGATAGTATAGGTTTTGACTTATGCTTGCAACAAATCATGTTTAATGCCACCATCACACATTCAAGTTTCTTGTCACTATAGCGTCATAACAAGTTTTGTGGTCAGTCATGACGAGTCTTGACATTCATAAGTCATAATGGGGCTATCACAAATTTGAACTCAACAACTATTCAACCTATCATAGTGCTGTCGTGATAATCATAAGTATGTCGTGACACAGTCATGACGGTCCTAGGTCTGTCTTGATGCAATCATGGTAAAAAAAATAAATAAATAACAGCATCATGACAGAGCTCTGACTATCATGACTGTATCATGACAACAGAGCTGATAATTTTAACAGTTGTTTGACAGTTCAGAATATTATGTCAAGATGGACATAAGAATGTGTCACAATAATGCTATGCAGATGGCACATGCATCATGACAGACCTACAAATGTGTCACCACAGCATCATGACAAAGCTTATAGTCATAGTGGCTTGGGTGATGTAACACATGGGTGTGCACACATGGCAATGCAGCATTACCACCCTATATGTAGTCTCCTACTGTCACCCAGGTGGGTAATTGTGATGGTATCATGACACTTTGCAACTGTCATGACATCGTGACTGCCTCGTCCATGGTCATTTTATTGTGATGGCAAAAATGACCGCTAAATTTTGAAATTCAGCAAATTGTGATGTCATAACGTCCAAAAATCGTAATCAAATGTCATGACTGCACTAAAAATGCTATGCTTGGAGTTGTCACGAGAATCTTTGATGTGTGACGGGGACTTAATGTGTCAAATATTAGTTATGTTAATTATCTTTACCTTAGATGTAATCATTATCTTCATTTATTTTATTTGTATATATTAAATATTATATATAAATATAGATATGTATATATGTATATATAAGTACATATGCATATATGCATATATATGTGTGTGTATATATATATATATAGAGAGAGAGAGAGCTTTGAGAGGAGAAGAGAGGAGAGAGAGGAGAGAGATGAGGAGAGAGCGAAGGGCCCGATGAGGAGTGAGAGTAGGACGAGAGAGAGGACGAGAGAGACGGAGATGAGAGACAGGAGAGAGAGAGAGAGAGATGTGTGTGTGTGTATATATGCATATATATATATATATATATTTATATATATATATAATATATTATATATATATATATATATATATATGATATATATATATAATAGATGGTTGTGTGGTGTGTATAAATATATATAAATATATAAATATATATATATATATATATATATATATATATAGATATGGATATATATATTATATATATATT
This sequence comes from Penaeus monodon, assembly GCF_015228065.2. NCBI lineage: Eukaryota > Metazoa > Arthropoda > Malacostraca > Decapoda > Penaeidae > Penaeus > Penaeus monodon. The sequence goes on along the minus strand of NC_051425.1, from coordinate 27,523,877 downwards.
ATAATATATATATCATATATATTTATATGTATATATGTATATATATATAATGTAATGTAATATATATGTATAAGTAATGTATATATTATATAATAATAATATATACATTATATATAGTATATCTATATATATATATTAATGTAATGTAATGTATATATATAATATATATATATATATATATATTATATATATTATATATATATATATATAAACTTAAACATAATATATACATATATATCTATATCATATTATATGTATATATATAATACTATACATTATATATTATATAAATTATATATATATGTATAGTATATGTATATGTATATGTACAGGGATATGTAGTAGATTAGATATATATATATAGATAGAATATATATATATATATAATGTAATGTAAGGTAATATATAGACCTATATATACTAGAGTATCGATATATATATATATATATAATGTAATGTATATATATATATACCACTATATATATATATATATAATATATATATATATATATATATATATATATACAAATTTACATGATATATATATAGATTATATATATATATATATAGATATATATATATATACTATATAGAATTATTATATATATAGATATATATATATACATATATATATATATATATATATATACATATAATATATATAGTTATATGTATATGTATATTGGTAGAGTTGTATAGTATATATATATATATATATATATATGTATATGTATATAATATATATATATATATATATATATATATATATATATATATATATATGTATATATATATGTATATATATATATGTATATTATATTATATATAATATAAATATAATATATTGATATAATTTATATATATATAATATATATATATATATATATATATCTATATGTATATATATATATGTATATATAATACATATAATATATATGATATACATATTATATATATATATACATATATATATATATATATATATATCTATATATATATAATATATATATATATATATATATTATGTATATATATATACATATATATATATATATCATATATATATATATATATAATATCTACTATATCTATATTATATATATATATTAATATTATATATATATATATACATATATATATATATAATATATATATATATATATATATATATGTATGTATATGATATATGTATATATGTATATATATATATATATATATGTATATCTAGATATATCTATATGTATATATATATATATGTATATATATATAATGTATATGTATATATATATGTATATATATGTTATGTATATACTATATATGTATATATTGTATATGTATATATATATATGTATATATGTATATGTATATATATCTATGTATATATATGTATAGGTTTATATATATAAGTATATATATGTATATGATATAATATATGTATATATATGTATTATGTAATATATATATATGTCAGAATATATGTATATAATATATAGTATATATATTGTCATGTATATATATATGTCTATATATATATATGTATATATAGTATAGATAATATGTATATATATGTATATGTATATATATAATGTATATATATATATATATTATATATATATTATATACATATATACATATATCTAAATATATATATACTATAATATATATATAACATATATATAATTATATATATATAAAACTTTTTAATTGTTATTTTTGGAAAATGTTATTACTCTTAAGAGCTAGTCATGAATTTATTAGGATTTTCTTTTTGTTTTTATTCTTGATTTTTCTCCTGCCTTTTCTTCTTGTTTTCCATCTCCAATTTTTTTCTGCCAGTTGGTTTTTCTTTTCCTTCCTGTTATTGTCTTTTTTTCTCCTTCTTTTTCTTCAGCTTACACTTATTTTTCTTGCCATCATAGAGAATTGGACGATGAGGAAAACGAGAAAGAATCTAGTGATGAAGAGAACGAGGAGGAAATGGAGGGAGAAGATGAAGACAGTGATGAAGAGGAACAGGGAGATGACAAGGAGAACAAGGAAATAGAAGACGAAGAGGAAGAAATTGAGGACGAGGAATTTGAAGAAGATGGAGAGAAGGAGAAAAAGAAGCGCGGAAACAGAGCCGATGGTCGAGGAAGCAACCATGGCGGAAGTGCCTGAAAAGAAGGAAGGATTGAGTAAAAGCCAAAAGAGGAGGATGAAAAAGAACAAGAAGAAAGAGCTCAAAAAAAAGCAAGAGGAAGGTGAAGAAGAGGAAGAATTAGATAATATTCTCAACCTTGATGACTACGACAAAGAAGTAGGTATGTATATCTGGTCTTGTTAAAATGATTTTGTAATGCAGTTGGAATTGCCTTTGCAAACTGCAAACACACATACACATACATTAATGAAGAAGAAAACATGCACTCATTGGCATAATAAAAGCTAATCACTAAACATGCAAATGCATTTATGCATGTGGAGTCACACACACTGTATATTTTTCCCTTATTTTTGCCTCTCAACTACTTTCGTCAGTTTCATTTCTTCGACTGTCTTTATTTCTTATTTGTTTTTCCTTTTTTTTCTTTCTTTCTTTCTTTCTTTCTTTTTCCACCCATCTCTTCTGCATTTTTATTTTTATTTTCTTACACTTCCTCCATCTTCAACTTTTATTTCTAAGGCAGTGTTTTTCTTATCTAAAGAAACTTCATCTCCAATCTTGTTTTTCCAGATAACATCTCACAGAATTTAACAATGAGCAACATCGCAGTCTTCGCTAACAACGATGATGATCCTCACCTGACTGTTAAGGATGCCGATAACAAGGACAGCGATGATGAAGATGAGGTCATTATGTCAAGCGATAACCTTGTTGCAGTTGGTCATGTTGATGGCGATGCAGCCATTTTGGAGATATATGGTAGGTGCTGTCTGGTCTGCCTATCCTTTCATTTCATTCTTTATCTCTCTCTCTCTCTCTCTCTCTCTCTTTCTCTCTTTCTCTCTCTTACTTTATTGATTTCTGTTCAACCCTCCCCCATTCTCGCAATCTCAGTTATTTCCTTCTTTTTTCGTCAATTTCCCTCTCTTGCTTTTTTCCTCAAAGTTCATCATATTTTCTCTGTGTTATATTAAAAAAAGTGAAATAAAAGAATAAATATATAAAAGATGAATAAATGTAAATTTAAATTGCCCTCCTCACAGTGTACAATGCAGAGGAAGCCAGTTTCTATGTCCACCACGACATCCTCCTCCCAGCAATCCCACTTTGTATGGAGTGGATGAACTACGATCCTGGAGATGAGTACCTCAGGCCAGGTGAGTTGTGTTGGTGGTGGTGGGTTGTTATAATGCACGTGGTATTGTTGACTTGTTGATGATATGTCATTTTTTCTTAGTCTAATGTCTTAGTCTAATTTGGGGAAGTCTGATTGAAGTGATTAAAGAGTTACAGCCCTTGATATAGGATACAAGTCTTCTTCTTCTTCTTTTCTAAGAAAAGAAAAATGTGTGTATACAACAGCAAAAAGTGTAGAAAGTGTACTAAATGTTAATTTTCCATTTTTCTATTTTTTTCACTCAAGTAGCTAACCATATTCTTTGCCCAAAGCATGGCTTACAATGGTGCAGGGAA
>NC_051425.1:27507758-27515258 GCF_015228065.2 Penaeus monodon | reverse complement strand
TATTATTATTATTATTATTATTATTATTATTATTATTGCACTTAATTATAAATGTAAATAATAAGATTTTAAAACTATAAGTCACATAGCTAGAACTGCTTGTATTTTTGGTATATTGTCAGACAATAGCTATGCTTCCTTAAAGTTTTTTTTTTTTTTTTCCATATAACATTGTTGTATAAATGCCAAAAAATTATATGTTTCACACCCAGGACAGTTGTAGCTTCAAAAGAATCAGTGCAAATACTGGGGTTTGGGGGAAGTTAATTTATATTCTTATATGTTATTTATAAGAGACTTCTGTGAATAATATTTAATGCAAGATGAGTGTCTGTTGGATTTTATAAAAGTAATTGTTTTGAAAGCAATTGATGGTCTTTTGCTTATTATTCTCAATAAAATACAAACCGAGTGCTTGAATGTAAATACAGAAATATTTGTTTTTCTGGAACTGTTATGTGGATTAGTTTATTATTCTCATTTGAACTTTTCTTTTTAGATTTTTTTTGTGTTGTTGATATTAGGGATGCGATATTTTTCTTCTGAACTTTTGAAAATAATAAAAAAAAATATGTTTACTTATTCCTTTTCTTTTCCTGTGTATTTTTAGGCTTTTTCACAGCATTAAAAGCATTGAAGATTAATTGATATATTAAATATGAGCTACAGCCGATGTTTGTTCTTACTCTGTCTTTCATTTCCTCTGTTTCTTCTCACTTATTATCCTGCCGTTTCTCTTATTTTGTTGTTGATTCAGTGCCTCTTGTTTCTTTTCCTTCTTTGTGGGTTTTCTCACTGTTTATAAATCCATATCCCACTCTTTCTGTTCTTATTTTATGTAGTGTTTCGTTTCCAGTGATTTTTTTCTTAGTGTGTCAGTGTTTCATTCATTTACTGTTCAGTGTTGTCTCTCTGTTCAGTTTAAACATTCCTGAATACAGAACATGAGTTGATCATCCCCCTGAAATACCAAAGGGACATTTTTATGTCCGGAATATATTCAGGTTGTTTCATCCTCACAGAACTGTCTAAATAACCAAAGAAACTCAAAAGTTGGGTTTGGTATATTAGGTGAGCAGAAATAAACAAGAAAATTGTCGTGTGTTGCCATTGTTATTCGTTTATAAAATCTGCCTACATTGTTGTTAACTTTCACCCAAATATATTTATATCACCATGGTAGATATAGTTCACTCTGTGGTGCTCTCGCTCTCACTCGTTCATTCGAAAGTTATATTCTTATTCTACACGTACGCACGCGTGCGCACACGCGCACACACACACGCACGCACGCGCACACACACGCACGCGCGCACGCACACACACACACACACACACACACACACACACACTCATTCACACACACACACACACACACGCACACACACACACACACACACACACACACACACACACACACACAACACACACACACATCACACACACCACACACACACCACACCCCACCACACACACACACACAACACCACACACACACATCATTCACTCGGACTCATTCACTCGGACTCATTCACTCAGACTCACTCACGCGCAGAGAGAGAGGGGGGGGCGGGAGAGGGAAAGAATGAAATGAGAAAAAGAGAAAGAAAGGATCGGCAGACCAGACAACACCTATCATTTACCTCCAAAAAGGCCGCATCACCATCAGCATGACCAACTGCAACAAGGTTTATCGCTCGACATGATGACCGACCATGAGAGTAAACTACCACGTTAACAAATTTAATTTGTTATTGTCAAATAATGCCCCTGATTCTTATTCATGCTATTATAAAATTGAATTAAAATATTGGCATGAGGGTTTAGTAATGTTGTGAAATTCATAAACGGAGAATGTCACCATTCATAATTATACACTAGTTTAAAGTCAGCTTCTCAAGTTCTTACAGATTACAAGGGAAAAATAAGTACAGAAATTAGGACAAGGAAACTCTCCTAATCTTCACTACCACCTTCACTCATCCGTTAAACCACGAAATTATATTCTTCCACGCATTCGCAAGCGGCCGCCATCTTGTCATTAAGGGATGACGCATGTCGTGTCCGGAACGCGTCGGGTCACGTGATTTATGGTGGCGGGGGAGCACGATGCGGCCGAAGCAGCACGTGACCTGACCTGGCACCTCGCAGCGCAGGCTCGTCCTCACCTTGACCTCGGGGGGGTCGTCCAGCTCCGACCACCAATCGAGGCACTGATCGCGGGTCGTGCATGAGCAAGCCTTCGGTCGCGCTCGGCCGCCGCTATTTCTCGAGGCCTTATTCTCGACGGTGGAACGAGTCAGGATCGAGGTTTCTGAAGCATCGGGAACGACTGAAACCTGCGTGACGTTTATAGCATCAGAAACATCCGAAACACTTGGAACGTTTGAAATTGGTGATTTGGACCCGTCTGTCGATTGCGAAACCGCTTGTTTACTATTATTATTTCTCTTCTCGGTCGATATCCTCGAATTCGAAGCGACCAGATGAGTCGGCCTTTTCCTATCGACGTCACCAGCTGTTGAGTTTCGGTTCTGGTGGTCGGTCGATTTTAGGGTCCTGTCGATAGCCCCTGACAGGTCGATGAGTGTCTCCCGCTGACAGCAGTACCGCGTCAGGAAGGGGCAAGGGAATCCCTGTGGTGGAGGGAGAATTTTTAAGATAAGTATCTGAGTTGTGATCATTATCTCAGCGTGTTTAAAAATTCTTCGCGAGAGAGAGCGAAGAAATTGAATAATAATTAATCATATGAATAAATATATATTAACATGTACATACATAAACACAGACATGTAATTGCAATAATGATAAATATAACAGCAGTGTTAATAGTCACGATAATATGCATATCAATGCTATCATGACAATGAATATGAAAATGATAATAAAAATGGTGAAAATTTTATCTTAGGCAGGCAAAGACAATATATAAGAAACGTGCTTATCCTTCATGAAAAACGAAATTCCAGCGACCCTAGAAATTCCGGTGTTACATCACCTATATTATCATCTACATGATTTTGCCTTTGTTTCGTGTCTAGTAAGATATTAGAATTATTTTGACAGTGATATTTTAGTTACTTTTTCTTATAAAATCCCTAACACTCGTAGAACAAGAATGATAATTCTGATTAGGAAGCAGGCCATTAGAATATGCGCGTCTTTGGAAATGTGATCAACAATAAAAAATAAATAATATTAACATACAGGTAGTAAGTACGATATGATTTTCAATATGCAATTAAATTAATTTCTTAAAAGGTTTCAGTTGGCAAGCTATCGAAGCGTAAATTTTAATAATTAGGACAATACTGTCTGTCTGCATTTAGACTTCATTTCATATTACACGAAGATATATTGGTGCTTGCTTGCTTGCTTGCTTGCTTGCTTGCTCTCTCTCTCTCTCTCTCTCTCTCTCTCTCTCTCTCTCTCTCTCTCTCTCTCTCTCTCTCTCTCTCTCTCTCTCTCTCTCTCTCTCTCTCATTCAAGAACCAAGAGTGAACCGAAAATCAACCGCGGAAGTGAATCACGAACCGAACCATCTGCGAAACACTTTTGCGAACTCGAAACGAAACCCCTTTAAACCACGCGTTGAACCCGAGACCCAACCACCGGACGAGCCATTCATGAACCACTTCTGTCTCACCCTCTCCTTGAAGACTGAATCCTCCATAATCTCGACTGGACAGGGACGGGACCGAGGGACACATCTACAAGAGTCGCCGTCCACGATACGAAACACACCAACGATCTTGGAGAAAGGATACTCTGCGCTGGAAGAGAGAAAAGGGGAATGGGATACTTTGGGGAAATAAGGCAGTGGGAATAATGTGAATAATCGGCGCTGTAAGAAATTAGGGGATTTTTTTTTTTTTTTTTTTTTTTTTTTTTTTTTTTGTATTGGAAAAAAAGTGTAAACACTCACACACACACACACACACACACACACACACACACACACACACACACACACACACACACACACACACACACACACACACACACACACACACAGAAAAAAATGGAGCGGAGGGTGATATAAAAGCGAAAAATAATACACATTTTAAAAATAATACGCATTACAATAATTGTCGGACGTTTAAAAGGTAGGATATTATAGACAAAATTTAATATATATATATATATATATATATATATATATATATATATATATATATATATTATACTTATCAAGACTGTAAATCTTTACAGATCATAACTCCATTATAAATTCCGAAAGTATTTTCCTCGGTTCCTGTCACTCTAGTTATTTATTTTCACTTACTGCCAGAGACAATAGCTTTAAAACTGCAGGTAAGAAATACAATTAAATACAATTGTCAAGGAGAAAGTGAAAGGAACAGCACTCTCAAATTAACAAGTCATTAAATGAAAGTTTTTTTTTATTATTATTAAAACAAACAACAAGAAAAAGTGAAATAGGCGGTTTTGATATTTTAGGAGTAAAATTATGACGATCATCTTTTTTCTATTGAATTTCATTCCGTCTATATCCATTTATCCACCTATCTATTGTTTGGTCTGTGTGCCTATCTATTTGGATGATTATCTATCTATTATGCCTACCTGTGTCAATGTTTAATTGTCCATCTACCTATCGATATATCCTTCTCTGTGAATGTATCATTTGTGTCAGCATAACATCAACGAGACAATTGACAAGTTTTTTTTCCAAATAAAATATTTGCGAAAATATACACGCACGAACGACTGTTCACAGCCGTGCGTATATGAGGACATGCATAATTATGAACAAACATACTTACAGCTAAATATAGCGCATCTACATATCTACTACAATAATAACAAAAAAACACTTAAGCAAAAATATATTAAATACTACTCACACATTGAGATATTGCTGACTTAGCGAGGGAAGCCTAGGGTGAGGGCGGGGAGGGTGTGCATTCCCCAGAACGGCCCTGAAATACAGACGTTGTCATGATAAATGATGATAAAGATAATAATTTTATGATTTTGATGTTATTATGAAGATAATATAGTGAGGGTAATGGCTTTGGTGGTGATATGGTAATGATCATAATAATGGTTCTTCTGCCAACGACGAGTTTGGTTGCCAAGTAATGGTTATGGTTGATAATGTATGTGATAATTATGAAAATAACGATGAACAACAGATGAAATGATTGATAACAAAAGTCGCATGAATTATCTACTTTACTGTCATTTCGAAGAGATAAAAAGCTCAGGTTAGCGGTTAGAGAATAACGACCTTGTCAGGTCATTCAGGGTTGAAGATACAGCATTATATACAGTAATTTCATACAAAAATACGGAGAAAAACATGTTTGCAAATAGTGATGTTAATGGTGGTAAAATACTTACGAAAACAATAGAAGTGTCATAATCAATTCCTTCATTTTATATTATCTCACTTCAAAGCAGAAATAATCAAATTTGAACATAAAATGAATCAGTGAAAAATAATGAATAATTCGATGCACAAAAAAGTAATGCTTATAATAACAAGACTTCCGTAAAGAGGTTAAGACGCGTGAGGAAAGGGACCAAGAACAAACAAGAGTTCTCCGGTCCTTCCAAGTCACAGGTCAAGGGCACACTGCCTCTTCGTCCTCCGGTCAGCGACTCTTTTTCCTTCACTCTGGCCAGGGTGCCCCCCCCCCCACATTCCCACTTGCCGACCCCCATCGTGCACCCTTCGCCTTTGCTCTTCCTCATATTTGATGCTCCTCTTCCTCCTCCTCCTCCTCCTCTTCCTCTTTCCTTCTCCGTGAGTTTGGTATCACCTGACTTTCCTCCTTTCTCTTTTCCTCCTCCCACCCCTCTCTTCTCCGTGGTGTTCAACGGTCTTCCTTCTCCCCCCATCAGTATCCCTGTGGTGTTCAGTATGCCCCTGGCCCCCTCTCCCGTCCTGTTTAGCGATATCCCCTCCTTTTCCCTATTCCTGCGGTGTTCAGTACTATATTCCCCTTCCTCCCACTTCGCTCTCTCTCTCTCTCTCTCTCTCTCTCTCTCTCTCTCTCTCTCTCTCTCTCTCTCTCTCTCTCTCTCTCTCTCTCTCTCTCTCTCTCTCCCCTGTTCTGCATCCCCTCGCCCCCCTTCCCCTGTGTTGTTCAGCAACCGTTTGCCCTCCTCCTCCCCCTTTCGCTTTACCCCCTTCTACGTTCAGCAGTCTTACCCCTTTTTCCCTATCTCTTTTACCATCCCTTCCACACATTTTCCTTCTTTTTCCTCCACTATCTCTTCCCCTTTCCTCCATCCCATCTCTCTTAGTTTTCTTTTTTACTTTTAGAAAACATTAGCGTTAATTTTAGAAGTTCAATCAAAATACCGCACTCCTTAAAAATAATGGTTGGAAAAATAAAACCTTGTAAATATGAAATGCAATAAACTAACTGAAAACCTCGACAATGCTAGGACGAAATTCGAACCTAATTGAATCCTAATGAATTCGCTGTAGTAGATCCGTGGCGAGTGGTTTTAAATCTCTCGTGATTGGCCAATTGAGTAATTCTATTAGGCCCTGAAATCTAAAAACTCCCGCGTGAAAATAATTTGATTATCTATATCCTGGCTAATTAGTTATTTAGTCTTTGTAAATCGGTCGTTATGGTAAGTATCTATGTTGTTGTTTTTTCTTTTGTCTTCATAGTTAAATTTCCTTCAGACTCACAATGGTCAGACGATCTAGTCATTCTTTTACGAGAAACACACACACACACACACACACACACACACACACACACACACACACACACACACACACACACACACACACACACACACACACACACACACACACAATATATATATATATATATATATATATATATATATATATATATATATATATATATATATTACACACACACACACACACACACACACACCTATATATATATATATATATATATATATATATATATATATATATATATATATATATATATACATATATACATATACATATACATACACATACATACATAAATACTCTTAAATTGACTACACCATCTGAATTGCCAACAGCCCGAGTGCCTGTTTTACGGCCATAGTCAAACTGGTTGTTATGTAAATAGTTTTGAATTTACCTGAGATCCATACTCAGTGTCTCGTTTTCTTTATTTCTTGTTAGACGGCAGCTCACTTCAGTTTACAAATTTAGGAACTTCAGTTGCACTGCAAACAAACAAACGTAATACTGATCGGCAACCTCGTTCAATCAACCTTTATTTGTTTTATTTTCTTCTGCTAAAAAAATAATAGTTCAAGAAATACACGACAAACACAAATAAAGTCACATGATTATGGCAAATATGCAAATGTCATATGCCATTTCTCACTGCCTTTCCCTCGGCTTCACCTCGTCACGGTGACTTCCAAACAATCATTCCATTACTTTCAATTTTCGCTGTGAAATCATCATTGGATTTTTTTTTTTTTTTTTTTTTTTTTTTCATTTTCTATTGGGTATACCGATCAGCATGTCATGTCCGG
>NC_051425.1:27500258-27502758 GCF_015228065.2 Penaeus monodon | reverse complement strand
GGAGGGAAAGGAGAGGGGTGAGGGGTAATCTAGAGGACGGGGGAAGGGAGGGGAGAGGGGGATTGAGCGTAGAGGGAAGGGGAGGGAGGGGAGGAAGGAGGAGGGGCGTAACGGAGAGGAGGAAAGGGGTTGGTGAACGAAGAGCGAAGAACCAGTGTGTCCTTGACCTGCGCCACGGAAGGACTGCAGGTGTCGCATTGTTATTGAAGTGCCTTCCTCGTGATAATAACACTGAAGGATCTGTGTCGCCTGTGAATTACATGAAGTTTTTATCATTTTCTTTTATCTTTTTATCATCATTATTGTGTGATTGATATATACATGAAGAAGACGAAACAGAAGGTGTGGTTTCAACTGTGTTTTTGTCCGATCAGTTGAGTTTATTTTAATATTAGAAAGAAGAGAAGAGATAATTTATACGTGAACAATGGAAACAAATACTACTCATTTTACACCGATAATGGTATTAATTTGGTAAGTTTTTTTCTTATTTTTCTGTTATTTAGTATAACTAGTATAACTATATAATAATATGGATTGTATTTATTTTACTACAATCCTATTCCTTTTCATAACACTAGTTTATTACATGATAAAAGTTACGCCAATTTTTACACCGGTCCAGTCAGTTATTGATATAATACTACCCTAAAATAATCTTATTATTCAAGTGAGATGCATGGACTACCTTGAAGAGTTGATGTATAGAGGAAATGGGCAAGAGAAGGGGGAATGACGTGAATACAGGGAAACAAAAGAACGATGGATTGGCAAAGATGAAGTGAAGGCATCTATGAAGAGTGTAGAGGCAATTAATCCACGTGACGTGCTAGTGGAGGCATGGGAATATTTAACGGAAAGGCAGTGAATTTTAAACAAGATCGTTTATCAAAGCCTTAGAAAATGAAAGGCGGTGTGGAGAGTGGAAAAGGTGTATTGGCACCTGTATACATTAAAAAGGTAATGTATACAGTCGTAATAACTATGATAAGAGTACATCCGATCACCTACAGTATGAAGTTACGGGGAAGAATAATGGAAAGTAAGCTGAGAGAAGATATTATAATCGGTGAACACTTTCATAGCTTTATTCCAGGAAAGAACACCTTGAGATTGAGACTGTTGTGAGAGAAGTATAGAGAAGGACAGAAAGAGTTAATTATTGCGCCTGTGTATTTAGAGAACGGGTTATGAGATACAAAGCTATTGGATGTGGGAAACTGAAGTGGCTGAGAAGTGAGTGAGGATGGTGTAGGAATTGCCTGAATCCGGAATGGCAAAATGAGTTAAGATGGTGTAGGATTTGCTTGAGAACAGCGTGTCAGCGGTAAAGTGCTTCAGTTATAGGTGCGGGCTAACAGCTTTATGTAATGGAAAGAGCGTTAGAGAGACTAAGAAAGTGCAGGTAGGGTACAGAGGGTGGAGAAGAGTTGCAGGAGTGATAATGTGACAGAAGGTTATCTGCGAGAGTGAAAGGGAAAGTTTGCAAGACGGGGGTGAGACCAGATATATTGGTGGCGGATTTCGCTGGGACGACCGAGAGCTGTCAAGATTAGGTATAAGATTGTAGGAACTGCGCAACGCACAAGTAGGAAGGGGTGTATATACTATACGCACACACACACCGCAAATCACGCAAATCTCAATAAGTAACACACACACACACACACACACACACACACACACACACACACACACACACAAAATATATATATATATATATATATATATATATATATATATATATATATATATATAAGATGGAGTAATCCAATGCCGCATTGATATAGATATATAACACAGGACCCTAACCTTTCACGCTCCCGCGTAGAGTGCCCAGTACTAAACCAACCATGCCGTAGGACCCACTAGAAGGAGTGAGCAACTAGGATCTAACTAGCTACAAAAATATACACCAAGATCACTCCTGTGTCACACAACTTTTTATTTATTGCTGCTGCGCTTTTTTGTCAAAGTTTTGAGCATTGTAACATCCCTTATACGAAAGTTGAGATAAGGATAAGTCCGATATGCGAAGCTTAGCCTCGCCCGGGCTATGCCATGAGGGGAGCCCGGCCTGTGTCGACTGATGCTTAGAATTCCAGTTGAATATAAGGTATCTGATGAGCTATTTGCATTTTCCGTATGTTACATATTTAGTCATATTTAATTTGTATCGGAATATCTTCAAATAACAAAGAAAAAATATTGAATTGCAAACTGGCGGCCATTGACTTCGTTATGCGCACTAATTTTTTTTTCTTAATTTCCGTAATACAACTAAATTATTGTGTTAGTACAACATTTGTTGCCTTTCCCTTTTCATCTTTAATTTTGCAATAATAAAAAGATTTTATTTTACGAATTTAGTGAAACGAGTTCGAACAATCATTCACGGTTTCTGAAGACGCAGAAAATATTTTTTGTAACTTCCAAGCTTCCTCATAATTATTTCTGCATTCTCACCATTGATATGTAATCTATTTATCTTATTTTATAA
>NC_051425.1:27475258-27492758 GCF_015228065.2 Penaeus monodon | reverse complement strand
AGTCAGGATCTGGAGTGCAGCGTCATGAGAAGGAGGACTGAGACATTAGCATATATGAGAAAGCATGAAGTCTTAGTATACTGAAGCTAAGAGGACAGTGGAAAGTTGACACACAAACCCGATACTTCCTAGCTGAAGCAGTAACTAAATCATCCCTAGTGCAATAATGTAGTCAACCAGCTTACAGCCAAGGATAAAGGAAATGCTGAACTGAAACAAACCGTTTTTAAAGAATTAAATATTAAAGTATATCATTTGATAAATTGGTCGATTAAATGGCTGCATCAAACCGCCTAAACATCATAAGTGTAGGATGATACTGAATCAACAGTCCGGAGCGCTCCTTACCGTAGGGCTACTACTGTAGGACTTCGTCTGCTCGCGATCGGCTTCTCGGAGAGAGAAGCAGACGCAATCTGTCAGTCGTCTCCTGCCAGGAGGTCAGGACAGGAGCTTCGGTATCAAACCATCCCGAGAGAAGTCCCCGGAGAAGCGAGGGAGAGGAGCGGCTACCTCCCAAAAAAAGAAGAAAAAAACTGGTGGGACAAGGCACTTCCAAACCATAAACGTAATCTTCGCGTTTCGGGTACCATATACAATGGAACTGGCGAAGTTTAGATTCCTAAGTTAAATGACCTTAAAATTATTAGCCTCGTCTATGCTCCCGATATATAGTTCTACAAGAACGCACTAAACTACACCGCGTTCTCTGACGAGGGCGTTTCGCTGGGGAACTACCATCTATGTCGGAAGGATGTGAGCGGTAGGGGTGGAGCGGAGTAGCATGTACATCCACAAAAGCCTCCTTACATGAAAGTGACGATTGATTCTACTTTGGAGTTTTGTCGCATGCCAAAGTAAAAATAATGGCAATATCTGCTATATGTTCACTTATTGTTCACCTGATGCAGTGTAGTCATATGATGAGCTTTTGCTTTCAGGAACGTTTGCCACAAAAATAAAGTAATTTTAGCTGATTTTAATGCTCATTATTACGTTAGGGTTCCCTGCGAGTGGATGGTAGGGTGAGCAAGTAGTCACGTGCTTAATGAGTCAGATTTAATCCTTCTGAATGATGGTAGTCGACGCGGGTGGCACGATACTACCGTATTGAGTTTATTGGATTATCATGGTTCTTTCATCAATAGCAGCCAAGTGCCTGATGGCACACCCTTGAGGACGTTGGGAAGCGATCATCTATCCTATTTTGATTAGTATTCATGCGACACAGTGAGAACGGCCTTCAGAGCCTAAATTAACGTAAAGAGCAGACTGGGGTCGCTTACAAGGAGCGTTGCAAGCTCGAACTTGTTGAGAAAACCAGATGATAAGTAAAAACAATATCAGAACTCGATTATAGAAGCAGCATTCTATCCATTTCTAAAAACTTCGAAAGGATAGCGTTAAGCATAGAGTCCATGGTGGAACAGATTGCCGCAGGGTGCTTTGACGAGCCAATAGGCCTACATGCTTTTTCAAAAATAACATCACTAATGAGAATTGAGAACTTTTGCAATTACAAAAGCAAGAGCTTAGGGACTCGTAGAATAATAAGACAAGCAAAAAGAGACTCCTGGCGGAGCTTTGTCTCTACAATTAACAGCAACACCAAATACAGAGGTTTGGTCACTATCATAAATCAATAGAAAAAAACATCTATCAAAATTAATAAAATCACCACGAGGGCACTAATTTTATTCACTAGAGACATGCTAATGCACTCGCCAGGCAGGTCTCTCATACAAGCAGCTCGGCTAATACCATCCCCCTTTCCGACCATCAAGGAGATGCTGACTGCAACAGTTCAATTTGCCAAGGAGATGCTTGAGGTACAATAAGATTACACATGGATTAGCTGTCCGAAGCCCTAGAAGCCTGTAGAGGAACAGCCCCAGCCCAGATGGAGATTTGATATGAGATGATGAAGCTCTTAATCATGTAATGGACATGATTAAGTTTACTAGAAGTGTACAATGAAATGAAAAGCCACAATTTTACAAAAACTCATGGCACTTCGCCCCACAATCATTTCATATTGAACGGAGGGGTAACCCAGACGCCATCTCCTACCGCCCAATTGCGTGACAAGTGCTTTATGCAAGGTCATGGAACGAATTGTTAACACAGTAGGCTAGTGCATTTTTAAGTCAGAATTGCTTAGGTTGACGAGCAGTGCGGCTGCCGCAAGGACGCCAAACTCCTCCGATCAAATAGTAAAGCTGAAGACAGTCATAGTTCAAAACGGAGGTCCCCACAAGGGAAGGTGTCTTGGCACAACATTATGTATATGTAGGATTAAGGACATCTTCCAGCCTCCTCGGAATATTAAATACCACTGTACGCTGATGATTTGCAGTATGGCACTCCACAATAATGCAGAATATCATCAAAATTCGATCAAATTGGCATGAATATGATTCATAACTGGGGCCTGCAAGTGGTTTTAAGTTTTCCAGTTAGAAAGAGTATTGGGGTAATTTTTTCACGTAGGAGGAAAGAGAACATAAGGCTAAACTCTAGACAACACCAAAATAATCTATTCAAAATTCTGCAAAGTTTCTGGGCTAAATTTTGATAGTAGACTCAAATTGGAAAGAACACATTGTCAGTTAAAGAATAATGTAAAAAGCACTAAATTTAATAAAAGTGCATTTCTGGTAACAAAAGGGGAGCTGATAGACAGTCTTTTGCTTAATGGTATATAAGTCCTGCTTAGATGCGCTAAAGTAGATTATGGGTCAATCGGTATGGTTCGGCATCGAGAACACGTTTGGATGCTGTGCAGAATGCCTGTTTGCGTGTGTGTGTTGGAAGCCCTGACGTGCACTTTTTATTTTTTTTCGTTTTTTTGTGGATCGACGTGTCTGAGGTGGGTACAGGAGTACCTCCCCTCCGACTCAGACAACGGTCAGTAGCCTTGAGCTAGTGCCGCAAAGGTGTCTCGGGGGAGGGGAAAAAAAAACAAAAAAAAAAAAAAAAAACCCCCCCACGAGCCACCCTAATGTGCAATAGTGGCCATTAGCCCTTTGCACGAGATCCAAGACCTCGTCGAGAAGTCTGGTATAAGATCTATATAAAATCGTACACTGGTTGAGTCAAATATCGCGCATGGGAAACCCCAATTTTCAATTATGGAAGCCTGGCTCATCCAGCCAGGCCATGGCGCCGGAGGTGGAGGTCCGCCAGAGGTTCAGAGAGATCCTATAAAACATCTCCCTTTTCATATCTATCCGGACGGCTCCCAGACAGATGAAGTGTGGGGTGCGTTGTATATGGTCGACTGAATGTGAACTAAAGTTCAGACTGCAGAATCATACTCGATCTATTCTTGCTGAACTTTTTGCATGATAAAGCATGACTTTACACTATCGACGAACCCCCCCCCCCCACGATAGAATAGTAATGTTTTTCAGGATTCCTTAAGGGGGGTTCAATTAAAGACCATTAAATCTAGAAACCACCAAAAATGAACTTTGGCGTAATATCATTCGTTAAGCTACCATGGTGCCAATAAATCAATCATATGAGCAGGCTGGAAAAATTAGGGGTTACAATGGTGATCTGGACCTTAGCATAGTCCATACAGATCTCAGTGTTTTGTGTCTTTATAAAAAGCAAAAAAAAAATACATCTCTGTGCAAAGTGAGTGACTAACCTACAAATAGAAACAATCAAACCAAACATAGGAAACTGTGGGACACTAGCCCACAGGAAAAAAAACAGAAGGGAGGAGGTGGTGTTGGCGCGCCTGAGAGTTAACGCCACAAGGCTAACCCACCTCATACATATATAGAAAAAAGTTTCCCTCCACAATGCCCACATTGCACAAAACATCAATCACAATAGCCATCTCATGATAAACCTGACATAAATATACTGATTACATGAGAATCCATAAAAATGACTCCACCATGAAACCCTGCCATCAACTATATCCAAACTGTTAAACAAATGATGGAAAAAATAATAAGTAAGTAATCACTTTTTCTAAGAGAGACAAAACTGTAGACCTTATATAGATGACCGGATAAACAGGATCCATTGGCTTAATAACCTTGGCCACATGCCGCTGGTTGATAGCCAAGAAATCCAACAAAGAAAAGAAATCATATATTGTTCTTCAAAGGTCTGTATGCGTAAAGCTATGTTCTTCATAAACCTTTATAACGTACATATGTGGTGTTGAGAGGCGAATGATTATTACACTTAAAAGCTATGCAAAATAATTTATCTAAAGAGTAATTTTTCCAAAATTTTTAATGAAGTTCATGTTCAAGCTATTGCACATGAGACGCCATTTTATTTCTCATAGAATTGCACATGAAACCTCATTTTTCGGTTTTGACATGAATTCGCAGTAAAGAACAAATTAATTTATACAGTTCTTGACAGGAAATAAAAATCAACTTCGGAAGCATGAGTTTACTTCATCAAAGTAGGCAGAGAGTTTGTACCTGAAAAATCGTGCACATATTAATAAAGGCCTTCTGACTTTGAACACAAAACACTAGGTACCAGGAGAGCCTTGTTTATTTCCTTATCGTTGTTTAGAGATGCGTGAAATTGAAGCAAAGATCCTAAGGATTATGACCTGAAGAGCATTGTCGTATAGATCTAATTGTATACACACACACAGTGTGTGTGTGTGTGTGTGTGTAAATATGTATATATGTATAAATATGTATATGTATAAATATGTATATATGTATAAATATTATATTTTAAAATATTATATATTATAAATATATATTTATAAAAAATATATATATGGATATTATATTTATATAAAAATAATAATATATATATATATATATATATATATAATATATATATATATATATATATATATTGCGTGTGTTTTGAGTGTGCATCGCTTATTGAATGTAGAAAAAAAATATTTTTTTTGGAACCACAAAAAATCTCGAAATCTGTGGTAAATTTAAAGAATTTCGAATCTATTATTTATTAGGTTTTTTTGGCTTTGTTGTGGTTTGGCTTTATTTGGGTTGGTTTTTTTGTTATTTTTATGGTTATATAGTGTGTTGTGTGTGTGTGTGTGTGTTGTGTGGTGTGTGTGGGTTTTGTGTGTGTGTTGGGGTGTGTGTGTGTTGTGTTGTTGTGTGGGGTTTTTGCTGGTTTTTTTATTAAAGGGCTTTCTTCAAATTTTCTGAGTATTCGAGTTTTATGATTACCAACAGGGAAGAATAAATGGATGTGACTGGAATCCTTAAAAAAGAGAAAATCACAATAATAACGCTTTTTTATTTCATGTTTTCATTTATGTTTATTATCCAAAGAGAAAATTTAATGCACATTTCATTATTAAGGTTATCCATTAAATTTCAATTTATTAGTTTAGCTTTGACATATTTCCCTTTTCTTTGCCCCCCCCCCCTCTCTCTCTCTCTCTCTCTCTCTCTCTCTCTCTCTCTCTCTCTCTCTTTTTTTTTTTTTTTACAAGAAAATCACCCCCTCCATTCTAAAGAAACTGTGTTGTGAATTCGTATATGTATTACCGTTCACAATACAGTCCATTGGCCCCGACCTCTCCAATGGCTGTGGCCATTATCCACTATTTTCTTCTTTGTTAATCTTTATTTCTCTCTCTCTCTCTCTCTCCCCCCCCTTCTGTCTTTTCTTTCTCTGTTTCTCTCCTCATTACCTCATTTCTCACTTCGTTTAAATTCCTCTCTCTTTCCCAGCGCGCACTACCCTTTCTCACGGATCGCAGGAGTGTTTCGGGTCGTGGATGAAGATTCCTGCCGATGTGTTCCTCGCTCCCGCCGCTGTGCCGTTGAGATTATGGAGGAGTCGGTCACCAGGGCTAGGGTAAGACACGGCCCATGAGTGGTTTGTGGTTTAATCGTCTTCGTCTGCGGTTTACACCAGCCAGCAACTGGTTCATTCGTTATTCACGCGTGGTTCATTTACTGTTCGCTCATGGGTAGTTTGTAGGTCATTCACTGCTCATGACAGATAGGTTTACACACAGTTGGTAAATGGTCTTTAGTGTTTTCCTCTTGTTTCATACTTTGTTCTTTTATGTTCCTCCTTATTTGCATAACTTAATTGGCCTGTTGTAACGATGTTCTCCAAATTTTCTTTGATATTGGTCCTTGCTTCACAGCAAACGAATTAACAGAGCTTATACATTGACGTAAACCCCAAGTTGTCTAGTTTTCTTATCCTGTGTAAACCTACCACATTATTTTTTCTTACTTCCCAGTGCAATGCCCTTACTTCAAGGCCTTTAAAGGTATTTTCAACATGTAATAAAGTATATTATACACAGCTTTGCAAGTCTTATATAAACATTTAATTAATTATCTCTACAATGTCTAGCGTATATGATAAAGTATTTCCTTTGTTCTTTGATCTAGGTCTGTTTCTATAGTAATGTGGACCTTTTTCTTTT
This sequence comes from Penaeus monodon, assembly GCF_015228065.2. Taxonomy (NCBI): domain Eukaryota; kingdom Metazoa; phylum Arthropoda; class Malacostraca; order Decapoda; family Penaeidae; genus Penaeus; species Penaeus monodon. The sequence goes on along the minus strand of NC_051425.1, from coordinate 27,486,343 downwards.
TTATGTATTTTTTCTCTCAATTTTTGTTTCATCCTGCTTTCTCCCTCCTTTTCACAATCTGGAACAGTCTGTCACTTTTAAAATAATAATTATCTCTTACATGATTGTCAAATCTTTATTTTCTCTCCTTGCAGTGGTTTCCTTGCCCCTTCATGACGAAGTACTGCTGTAGGAGAGAGGAAGTTTTTGACCGGTCAGACGCTGAAGAAATAAAACAGCAGAATAGAAACTTAACAGAGAGTGGCGTCAGCAGGATTAAGCCGTGTCATGTGAACGCCCCGAATGATAGAATATATAGAGAGAACAGTTACAGCAATCTCATACAAGTGGTTCCGCAATCTCCAGATAACCAACCGTTAACGGTTCCAAATGTTTCAGATACTTCAGTAGTTCCAGGCACAGCGAACTTTTCAAGTATTTCAAATGATTCAGAAGTTTCGAGCGTATTGGTTGCTTCAAACACGTCACCCTTGAAGAAGATTTGGAGAGACAGCGACAGCCAAACGTGCACGTGTACGACCCGCGACAAGTGCCTCGCTTGGTGGTTGGAGCTGGATGAGCCTCCCGAGATCAAGGTGAAGACGAATCTACAGTGCGAGGTGCCGGGTCAGGTCATGTGCTGCTTCGGCCGTATTGTACCTCATCACTATAAATCGCATGACCCGTTGTCCTCTGAAGACGCTGCTCGACACTCCTTCAAGACGTCAAGGGCGGCCCTTTGAAAACGATTTGGGGGGGGTTTGGGAATTTTTTAATACTAAACATAGAAGCCAGGATGCGAGATCTTTCCCATATATTTCGTAGGAACTGAAGAACTTGGATATGAAAAGGAAAAGCAGTTTTTAAAAACCAATCGTAGGGTCCATATTTTATTTATATGGATTGTACTCTTAGAATTTAATTTAATTTTTTCAAGTGTTTTTGTTTTTTGTTTCTAAATTTGTTTTTGTACCAGTCGTATAAATAAAATATATTTCACTTTAGTTTTTTTTATGTTATAGAAGTTTTACTAAAGAAATGGAAGGTATTCATTGGAGTGGTGGAAAATTTTAATGTATGAAACTTGTAACTTCAGTTCATTTGGCATCAAACTAGCCATTCATATACAAGTAGGTTCCATATGAACAAAATGCAGACCCCTTACTTTGTGTGCAATCGCGAGCGATAATTTGCACAAATTGTTATTCATCTCCCCCCTCTCTCTGTCTCTCTCTCTTCCCTTCTCTCCCTTTATCCTTCCATACCTTTCTCCCTCTCTATCCCTCTATTTATGGATATGTATATATATAATCATATATGAATATGTATGTATATGCATATATATATTGTTAACCAATCATACATCTGTCTTAAAAAATACATTTTCCGGTGGAAACGCATGTGAGATTCGTTCATAAACGATGATGCGCCTTACAGCCTTACAGTTTCGCGTAAATTGTATCCTTATTTACTTATGTAGACCTAGCAGGTGACGCGTACATTGTTTACAAACATAGATAATGTAGAATAGCAAGGGATATATTTCACACTGGATTCTGCCATATGAATATTTAAGGTCAATGTAATGGTAGTCAGTACCTCTTTTTTTTTTCTTTTTTTTTTTTTTATTAAATGTTCAGCTAAATAAAGAATGTTAAATGCGAAGGAACGTGAGACTTTGATTCTTGTCTCTTGTGTCGCTCCCAGCAGTCGTCATGTTCAGGGTGACCACCAGGAGAGAGAGAGAGAAAGTAACAAAAGGCAGACAGAGAGAGACGCCGTTCGATTATTGATGTGCTTCCCACATTGTTGGGGGTTGATTAAAGTGCAGCACAGTTTTGCTGCACCCTTTCGTCTGGCAGCGTTATTCCGCTGGTCAATCAGCAATCTGTGACGTCACACACCTAAAGTCCGAATGTCCCGAGTTTTTTGCCAAAGATGAATTATTAAAGAAAACATGCGAGCGCGAGGTTAGCCTATTACTAGCCTCGGCTAGTACAGTGATAACATGTCAGCCTCTCATTGGCGGTTCGCGCCCTGCCCAGGCACGAGAAGTTACAATTGTCACCTGAAGGTTAATGCTGTGGCTGGGCACCGCGGCGGATAAGGACTAAGCTCAGTCGAGTCAGCACCCTCCACCTCCCAGTGGACTCATGGATAGGCTGACAAGGCTGCCCAAAAAGCAATAGACTCCAATAAATCAGACTCTGAATCTGAATACAAAGACGTCTCAGATGTAACTAACACCAAGTAACATCATGGCACACAGTCTAAGCATACTACAGTGGAACATCAGTGGCTTCTATATAAGAAATACTATCCTCCATGCAATAGTGCGATCTTGGAACATTGACATTGTCATGATCCAGGAGACCGTAATAGAGGGGACTGTTTGCTTCTCAGGGAATCATGTCTTCATGCTGCCAAGCATAGCTGGCGCCAGAGGCTTGATCACACTGATCAGAGCAACAATCCCCTGCTCCGCAATAGTCGATGTATTGCACTGTGGAGACGATGTTGCATTTCTTGCTGTGGAGATTCACCTGGCGCCCCTCCCCCCTCAAGCTGTACAATGTGTACATCAGCCAGGTCTGTGCTACTGCAGCACAAGACCGAGTGATCATAGGGGGAGACTTCAATGCACACCATCCCATCCCTGCAGGGGACCGGATACGGGAGGCTTGAGACAATCCCTGAGTTCTCTTTTCTAAATACTCAAGAGCCTATGCATGTCAATGGAGGTGTCCTGGTGGAGAAAATCAGATGGTGTGTCAATGAGACTGTCACAACTAACCAGTATGGCACTGTTACCACCCTCATAGATGCTGGCCCAGCCCCAATGCCACAGCCAAATCCTAGATGGAAAAAAGACAAGGCCAGCTGGCAAGCCTTTCAGAATGCCTTGGGCCAGTGTCTTAGATGAACCCTCACAGAACGAAAATATGGAAGTGCTTGAAGTCAGACTTGTTAATGCCATAAATCAAACAGCTTCACAAACCATACCTAAAACTTGGCCTTGGTGCAGGACCTACAAAGATGCCTGGCATTTTAATGACGAGATTAAGGAGGTCAACCACAGAGTGAACATGTACAGAAAATAGTTCCGAAGGCAAAGAACCCGATAACCTAGCCCTCTTAAAGGAAGTTGTCAGGGATGCCAAGGAAACTGCCAAAAGAGTCAGGCAGGAAAAGTGGCTGGCATGGTGTCAGTCCTTTGGCCACTAACCATATTTGCAGAGCTGTGGTGACAGGTCAGGCGAGTTACCAGCCACTCAACCCCCGAGGTGCAAACATCATAACCCTCAATCAGAGGCAAACAGACCAGTGCACGAGTTCTATGTGAGAACAAGCAGCAACAGTCTGCTAGCCGAATTGAGGCTAACAACGCTTAAAACTAGGCAGTCTTGCTCATATCAAGGAAAGGGCAGCCAAACCCGATAACTCAAGATGTTCTTTTATCTATGAAAACTAAACAAACCAAGAAAAACCTATAAAAACAGTTCTTACTCAGCCCCGGATTCTGATGGGATCCCGTACCCTATCATTTCCCACCTAGGACTGGCAGGTGAGCTTGCATTTCTGCAACTCATCAAGGCCTGAGAAACTTCCACTCTACCTCAGAGTTGGAAGAGGGCTACCATAGTCCCCATCCCAAAACCAAAGGAGCTAAGGAGCCAGGGAAGATCTCTTTCCTCAGCTGTCTGGGCAAGACAACCGAGAGGTTGCAAGGGGCATGAGCACGCACACAGCATAGCCACAATCTTAAGCACAACCAGCACTGTCACATTTGTGGTAGTATTGCTAGACCTGGAGAAGTCTTTTGAATTAGCAAGTCCTCTTGCTATTCATGATACCCTGATCCAGAAGGGAATCAGGGAAAAGCTCTTGGCATGGATAGGTGACTATTTCAGGAACAGAACAGCCAAAGTCAGATTCCAAGGTCACCTATCACAGCACATACCACTAGAAAATGGAAAGCTACAGGGTGGGGTCTTCAGTCCTCATTAGTACCTTTATGTCCTGTATCCTCAATGTACACCTCCCAGTAGGGTGCAAGATCATCTCCTATGCAGACAATCTTGCAATCTCCACTGGACTGCCTAAAGGTGTGGTTACACTGGCCATCGATTCATGAAATCTAATCATTTTGAGTAGGATTTGCCCACCGATTGGTTCATTTTTGCCTACTCGTCCGAAGCGATGGGCAACCCATCGATCCATCGATGTTCCAGTGGAAAAGTCATACTCGCTGAGAGTCTATGGTATACATGGCATTAGTCTAATTATATATTTATGCATTATAATTAATATATATATAAATAAATTACAATTGTTAATTATAATTGTAAATTTATCATATATATACTTATATTAATTATTATTTAAAAAATAAAATAAAAACAATGCAATATATCTTGTATCCTCATTTGACAGACGAACATAAACAAGCGCGCATATTTTTTGAAGAGGAAGAACGTCTTCTCGTCATATTTCTGTAAAGAATGTGGAATTCGGAAGCAATTACCTCTCTTTTAGAGAATGTACGCCAAGAAAATGTCCTTTGGAATATAATACATCCATATTACCACAAGAAAACACTGAAACGAACTCTGTTTGACAAGATATGATGCTGCGATCCAGTGGACAGAGCTGGTGGTTCTTTTCGTAGTGTAACCAAAACGGATGGGCGGGTGGGTTCCAAGTCACTGATAATCGTTGGATTCCAACAAAATAGTTGATCAGTTTAACCGTACCTTAAGAGCCCAGTGCTGTCTGGACCTTATATCTAAGGAGTGTTTTTGACAGGACCAAAAATCTCTGCAGCCAAATCAAAAGCCATGGCTCTGAGACACAATGTTCAAGGCACAAGTCTGAATATCCAAGGAATGGACCTCTTCTGTAAGGTTATGTGAAAGAGGAACTCAAATGAGACCACCTGTGAGGTAGGAGACTTCAGGCTTAAGGAACAAGGAAAATGAGGAAAGCCCATTTGTTCCTCGAAAGGGGGGTAAGGGGGCTGAGCTAAAGGCTCATAACCCACACGACCTAACAAGCTAACTATCTCCGAAGATGCAGGCCTACCAGGAGCATGACTAATACAAAGATGATACATGATAAATTAAATAAAATCCTAAAATGAACAAAACGAATGTGCAGATGCCACCAAAGTAAAATCTAAGTTGAAGACTTAAAATGATAAATGCCCCAAGGTGGATGAACCTTTTCCCTCTAGATTCATGAAATGATCTAATAGCAGCAGAGTTTTTTCAAAGGTCATCCAGGCACCCAGAAAGACAGCAGGACACACACACATACACACACAAAAACAAAAAATAAACAAACTCAGATCCCAAGAACAAGATCATGAGCTCTTTCCAAAGAACTGGCTGTCACACACAGCCAGGGTGTTGATATGCTATCAGCTCAAAGAGTAATTTTTTGCCAAGGGCATGGACTCCCCTCCACCCTGACAGTTTAAAACTTTAAAAATCTATCAATAAATATCTTACAAATAACAATAAATAAATTAAAAATCAAAGCATAAATATTATGCTCTAAGTGTATAAAACTATTGCATAAACTTTACGCATAATGAAATTTTATTGAAAATATTAGTCTCCCTAAGCAAACTAATAAGACCCTCGATGTCACAATCCTTCAGCGTATATGGGGGAGACAAGTACATACGTCTTTGGTCTGAGAATGTGGCACATCTTTCCACTACATGTGGGATCGTCAATGGCTCTTGGCATCCCTCACAAAGTGCATGACTTTTAGCCATCATCAGCCCATGAGTCAGTCTTGTGTGCCCGGTTCTTAGTCTTGTTAATGCAACTTCCACTTTTCGGTTGGGATGGATGCTAGTCACCCAGCTGCCAAGGTCATCTCTAATCTATCACAGTTTGTTTCTTGAGGTATGCCTCCATTGTTCCTTCCATTTATCACGAAGACAACTCCTGATGCTGGGTTTCAGGTCGGTGTGTGGGAGAGAAAAACGAGCATCACAAGGCTGAGCAGCAGCTGCCTTGGCATTTTGATCAGCTCGCTCATTCCCACTGATACCAACATGCGCCTGACACCCAACACAGAGTTATCTTTTTATGTGTTGACATCAGTGCAAGCCAATCTTGAACCTCCCTCACTATTGGATGTGGTGAGTTTAAACACTTGATTGCTTGCAAGGTACTACAAGAGTCACAATATATCACAATAGAAAAGTTCGTAAGATCTCTAGTCATCTTAACTGCAGCAAGGATGGCATGTAACTCTGCAGTGAAGATCGAGGCTGCTAGAGAAAGACTGCCAGATGCAGTCTTCCTGCTCACTGCTGCAAAGCCCACACCATTTTCAGATTTTGAACCATCTGTATATATTGCATCTGATGCTTCGGATCTCTCCCCTTTCCCAATTCTGACCAAATCCAGCTCGACTTGATTAGTCCAAGGGGGGAATTGGGGAATTCCAACAGCCAGAACCTTAGTGAGATTTAAATTAAGATCGGCTATCCTCACAGGGTTGAAAACCAATCTGGATGTAGGAGATCCCAGAATCCTTTGTAGTCTCATTTAGTAAATCAGCTTCATGTAGTCCTGGTGTAATGAAAGAGGTGGTTCTCCACTCTCAGCATACAGAGACTCCACAGGTGAAGACCTGAAAGCCCCAGTACAGATTCTGAGAGCTCCATTATGAACCGAGCCCAACATCCAGTGAACAGTGGGAGTTGCAGATGAATAAGCCTCACATCCATAGTAGCTTATACGAATAAGAACCGAGAGGTTAAAAGGTGAAGACCCCATACTAAGTGCTTTTGTAGCCTTCGGTTTAGCTAAATCCATGGCAGAGATCTCCTTTGGAGCATCTTACACTGCTCGATTCTCCGCTCTTCGTGCTGAACGGGAGCAGCGCCCAGTGTCGTTCTTCAGTGGGACTGCAGCGGAACTTCCATACAATTTGCCATTTTTGCGCAGGGAGATGGACTCTGCTTTGCGGCTCTACCGTGGGACTGCCCCGGGAGGTGACGATGTTCCATATCAGATGATGTCTCACTTACCAGAGAGCTCCCAGAAGTTCCTGTTGGACCTATTCAATGGGATCTGTGGGGGGGTGCAGTGCCATCCACATGGAGGGGGGCTGTGATCATTCTGTTCCTGAACCTGGCAAGGATGCTTCCGCACCAGGAAACTGCAGACCAATTTCTCTCACCAGCTGCATCTGCGGGCTGATGGAGAAAATGGTAAACTTCGTGTTGGCATGGCTGCTGGAAAGGGAAAACGTGTTGACCCCATATCAGTGTGGCTTTGGAAAGTTGAGATCGACCACGGATGCACTTGTGAGGATGGAGGCTGCTGTGCAGAGTTCCTTCGCACAGCAACGTCACATATTGGCAGTCTTCTTTGACCTTGAAAAGGCTTATGATATAACTTGGAAGCATGGCATACTCATGAAGCTGTATGACATTGGTTTAAGAGGAGCATTACCTACCTTCATACAAAGCTTCCTTGCCAACAGGAAATTTAGAGTTCGGGTGGGAAACAGTTTCTCTAACCTGGAAGACCAGCTGGAAGGGGTCCCACAAGGGAGTGTCTTAAGTGTGACCCTGTTTGCCATTGCTATAAATGACATTGTAAAAGTTGTTCCAAGTGCTGTCTCATGTAATCTGTATGTGGATGACTTTACACTGTACTACTCAGGAGGAAGCTTACAGGATGTGCAAGGACACATGCAGGCTGCAATAAATCAGGTTGTACAGTGGGCAACATATCATGGGTTCAAATTTTCTCCAAGCAAGACCATGGCTATACATTTCCACAAACAAGGAAAATTCCTTGGGTCTAATTTTTGACTCAAGACTTACATGGGTGCCTCACATCAAACAGTTAAAAGTGAAGGCTACAAAAGCGCTTAGTATTTTGCGGGTTCTTTCACATTTATCTTGGGGTGCAGACCGCACAACGCTTCTACGGCTTTACCGAGCGCTTATGGCTGTGAGGTGTATTCTTCTGCAACTCCCACTGTCCTCCGGATGTTGGACTCAGTTCATAATGAAGCTCTCAGAATCTGTACTGGGGCTTTCAGGTCTTCACCTGTGGAGTCCCTGTATGCTGAGAGTGGAGAACCACCTCTTTCATTACACCGAGAATACATGAACCTGATTTACTACACGAGAATACAAAGGATTCCAGGATCTCCTACATCCATATTGGTTTTCAACCCCCTTGAGGATAGCCGATTCTATGGTAGGAGAATGAGGAATCTTGTGGAAGATCTTAATTTGAGTCTCACTAAGGTTCTGGCTGTTGGAATTCCCCAATTCCCCCCTTGGACTTAATCAAGTCGAGCTGGATATGGTCGGAATTGGGAAAGGGGAGAAATCAGAAGCAGAAGTCAAAGAGAAATTTCTTCAGCATATTTCTAAGTACCAAGGATCAGAGGCAATATATACAAATGGTTCGAAATCTGAAAATGGTGTGGGCTTTGCAGTAGTGAGCAGAAGGAAGACTGCATCTGGCAGTCTTTCTCTAGCAGCCTCGATCTTTACTGCAGAGTTACATGCCATCCTTGCAGCAGTTAAGATGACTAGAGATCTTACGAACCATTCTATTGTGATATATTGTGACTCTCGTAGTGCTTTGCAAGCAATCAAGAGCTTAAACTCATCACATCCAGTAGTAAGGGAGGTTCAAGATTGGCTTGCATTGATGTCAACAGATAACTCTGTGTTGGGTGCCAGCGCATGTTGGTATCAGTGGGAATGAACGAGCTGATCAGAAGGCCAAGGCAGCTGCTGCTCAGCCTTGTGATGCTCATTTTCCTCTCCCACACACCGACCTGAAACCCGGCATAAGGAGTTGTCTTCGCAATAAATGGAAGGAACAATGGAGGCATACCTTTAGAGACAAACTGCGAGAGATTAGAGATGATCTTGGCAGTTGGGTGACCAGCATCCACCCCAAACGAAAAATAATTGTATTAACGAGACTAAAAATTGGGCACACGAGACTGACTCATGGACCGATGATGCCAAGAGCCATTAACGGTCGCGCATGTAGTGGAAAGAAGTGCATCATTCTCAAACCAAAGATGTATGCACTTGTCTCTCTATACACTGAAAAATGTATTGGGGGAGGATTGTGACACAGAGGGTCTTATAAGTTTCCTTTTTTCAATAAAATTTAATTATGCACAATGTTCATGCAATAATTTTATACACTTATAGCATAACATCTATGTTTTGATTTTTAATATATGTTATTTGTAAAATGTTTATTGATAGATTTCTAAAGTTTTAAATATTTTAACATTTCTATCTAGCAAAGTATTCGCCGCTAATCATCTTAGCTGTTGACGCGGCAGATGATTTGAAATAATCAATCACAATCAATCTGTCAATAAGGTTAGTTACCTATAAGTCTTAGGTTATATATATATATATATATATATATATATATATATATATATATATATATATATATATATATATATATATCTCCCTGCTCGGCATTAATGAAACTGATGCCTAACACCTTCAATGCAGAATTTGAGCTTACCAAGTAGTAGAATACATCATTCTGTGAAAGTTTTCTTCTATGTCATTTTCGTCGCAAATTCATAATAACTGTAAATATACAAGTTGTAAAATCCTGGAAATGCAGCCACCATATGCTCCCAGAGCTGCGACAAAATGACAAAACGTTGATTTGTAGTGGATGGTCCATACCTTCCGCTGCCCAGTAAGGAATGCCGGATCACAATCCCGCCAGCAACGACCTGGAAGACACCGACGATCCCAGTGACCCGGGTCTGGACACTTTCCTGCCCGAACATTAGATTTTGTAGACCAGGCGGCGGGTGGGGCAGCCCTCACCTCCTGAAAAGGGATATAAGAGGGCAAACCCCCAATATCACCTGAAAACACGCCATTGTACGTTGTTTGCCCAGGCTCCATCCTGCCTGAACATATAATTTTGTCGGTTTGGTGGGGCGTGGGGCGGGGGGAAGCAACCCCTCTCTCCAAAAGGGGGTTTAAGGGGGCGAAGCCCCTACATAACCCAGAAGCGAGTGAATATACTGTGCTCTGCTGTGTATTAACGATATTTCTCGAAATTTTCCCCAAATCCCCTGATATATTTATCATGCCTCCCCCTGTTATTGGGGCCGATATCGTAGATGTGCTTTATTTGCGATGAAAAGGAGTGTTAAATTCGTTCGAAACACGACAAAAACTATTGGAAGAATATCTTGTTCACCCGAAAATCGGTGTCAGGTGTCATTTCCCAGTTTACCATGTTCGCCTCGCTCTATTCTGCCTGAACACGTGGAGGATTCTTTGTTTTCCTGGGCGGGGGTTGGGGGACGTAAACCCCCAGGGAGGGGGGGTTGAAGGGAGTGGTCACAATAGTGACTGCGGTGAGCATATAGTGAGGTATTGTTATTATGATATTGTAATTTGATTAGTTTACCCCGCAGTTCTCCTGGTAACTCAATGTCCTTCCCTGCTATCAAGGCTAAGATTGTGGAGTTAACTACTAACGGCATTTCAAAGTATAGATTTCTTGTAAAATTAATATTGTTTAACATATTATTCTTACTACTGGAACAATTACCTTTCCCATGTATCTTATTTATTAACATCAATTATATACAAAAAAATCATCCCATATTAAAGATCACGATAAGTCATCAGTAGAGAATCCTAAATTAATATTCATTGTATAATCTCCAGATTTCCTAGTTCAAAAAAATATAATATTTTTAAATCTAATATTCTCAATAAAATACATAGCAAACTATTTCATGTGTAAATAAATATATACAAGTACATGGATCTATAAGCATATAATTATATGTATGCATATGTAAGTATATATATAAATATACATGCATATATATATTTATATGTATATATATGCATATATATAACTACATAAATTTATAACATCTGTATATGAATGTGTATACACATATATAATATATATATATATACACACGATCTATCTTTCTATTTCCATATATTGTTAGTGTAGGGACAAAATAAAATGTATTTAGCTATAAACAGTTTCTATTGATTGTTATATTACTAACATAAGTATGAAAAAGATTAATATA
>NC_051425.1:27461662-27472658 GCF_015228065.2 Penaeus monodon | reverse complement strand
GGTTTTCCCCCCAGGGGGACCCCCAGAGAGAGAGAGAAAGAACAAAGGCACAGAGGAGACCGTTTCGATTATTGGTCTTCCCACATGGGGGGTGATTAAAGTGCAGCACAGTTTGCGCCCCCTTTCGCTGGCAGCGTTTTTCCCGCTGGCAATCAGCATCTGTGACGCCCACACCTAAGCCGATTCCGGAGTTTTTTGCCAAAGATGAACTATTAAGAAAACAGCGAGCGCGAGGTTGCCTTTTACTAGCCTCGGCTAGTACAGTGATACATGTCAGCCCTCATGCGGTTCGCCCCTTGCCCAGCACGAGAAGTTACAATGTCCCTGAAGTTAAATGGTGGCGGGCACGCGCGGTAAGACAAAGCTCAGTCGAGTCAGCACCTCCCCCTCCGTGGATCAGGATAGGTTTGACAGCTGCCAAAAAAGCTTTTAGACTCAAAAATCAGACCTGAATTAAAATACAAAGACGTCTCAGATGTAACTAACACCAAGTAACATCATGGCACACAAGTCTAAGCATACTACAGTGGAACATCAGTGGCTTCTATATAAGAAATACTATCCTCCATGCAATAGTGCGATCTTGGAACATTGACATTGTCATGATCCAGGAGACCATAATAGAGGGGACTGTTTGCTTCTCAGGGAATCATGTCTTCATGCTGCCAAGCATAGCTGGCGCCAGAGGCTGATCACACTGATCAGAGCAACAATCCCCTGCTCCGCAATAGTCGATGTATTGCACTGTGGAGACGATGTTTGCATTTCTTGCGTGGAGATTCACCGGGGGCGCCCCCCCCCCCCCCTCAAGCGTTAAAATTTTGTACATCAGCCAGGTCTGTGCTACTGCAGCACAAGACCGAGTGATCATAGGGGGAGACTTCAATGCACACCATCCCATCCCTGCAGGGGACCGGATACGGGAGGCTTGAGACAATCCCTGAGTTCTCTTTTCTAAATACTCAAGAGCCTATGCATGTCAATGGAGGTGTCCTGGTGGAGAAAATCAGATGGTGTGTCAATGAGACTGTCACAACTAACCATATGGCACTGTTCCCACCCTCATAGAGGGTGGCCCAGCCCCAATCCCACAGCCAAATCCTAGATGGAAAAAGACAAGGCCAGCTGGCAAAGCCTTTCAGAATGCCTTGGGCCGGGTGTCTTAGATGAACCCTCACAGAACGAAAATATGGAAGTGCTTGGAAGTCAGACTTGTTAATGCCATAAATCAAACAGCTTCACAAACCATACCTAAAACTTGGCCTTGGTGCAGGACCTACAAAGATGCCTGGCATTTAATGACGAGATTAAGGAGGTCAACCACAGAGGGTGAACATGTACAGAAAATAGTTCCGAAGGCAAAGAACCCGAAAACCCTAGCCCTCTTAAAGGAAGTTGTCCAGGGATGCCAAGGAAACTCCCAAAAAAGAGTCAGGCAGGAAAAGGGCTGGCATGGTGTCGGGTCCTTTGGCCACTAACCATTTTGCAGAGCTGTGGTGACAGGTCAGGCGAGTTACCAGCCACTCAAACCCCCGAGGTGCAAAATCATAACCCTCAATCAGAGGCAAACCAAAACAGTGAAACGAGTTTCTATGTGAAAACCCAAGCAGAAAACAGTTGCTAGCCGAATGAGGCTAACAACGCTTTAAAACTAGGCAGTCTTGCCCCATATCAAGGAAAGGGCAGCCAAACCCGATAAACTCAAGATTTTTCTTTTATCTATGAAAACTAAAACAAACCAAGAAAAACCTATAAATAAAACAGTTCTTACTCAGCCCCGGATTCTGATGGGAATCCCGTACCCTATCTTCCCACCTAGGACTGGCAGGTGAGCTTGCATTTCTGCAACTCATCAAGGCCTGAGAAACTTCCACTCTCCCTTTCAGAGTTGGAAGAGGGCACCATAGTCCCCATCCCAAAACCAAAGAGCTAAGGAGCCAGGGAAATCTTTTTCCCTCAGCTGTCTGGGCAAGACAACCGAGAGGTTGAAAGGGGGCATGAGCACGCACACAGCATAGCCCCCTTTCTTAAGCACAACCAGCACTGTCACATTTGTGGTAGTATTGCTGACCTGGAGAAGTTTTTTGAATTAGCAAGTCCTCTTGCTATTCATGTACCCTGATCCAGAAGGGAATCAGGAAAAAGCTCTCTTGGCATGGATAGGTGACTATTTTCAGGAACAGAACAGCCAAAATTTCAGATTCCAAGGTCACCTATCACACCCACATGCCACTAGAAAATGGAAAGCTACAGGGTGGGGTCTTCATTCCTCTTTAGTACCTTTATGTCCTGTATCCTCAATGTACACCTCCCAGTAGGGTGCAAGATCATCTCCTATGCAGACAAATCTTGGGCAATCTCCACTGGACTGCCTAAAGGTGTGGTTACACTGGCCATCGATTCATGAAATCTAATCATTTTGAGTGGATTTGCCCACCGATTGGTTCTTTTTTGCCTACTCGTCCGAAGCGATGGGCAACCCATCGATCCATCGATGTTCCAGTGGAAAAGTCATACTCGCTGAGAGTCTATGGTATACATGGCATTAGTCTAATTAATATATTTTGCATTATAATTAAATATATATATAAATAAATTACAATTGTTAATTATAATTGTAAATTTATATTATATACTTATATTAATTTTTTATTTAAAAATAAAATAAAAACAATGCAATATATCTTGTATCCCATTTGACAAAACGAACATAAAAAAAGCGCGCATATTTTTTAAAAGAGGAAGAACGTCTTCTCGTCATTTTTTCTGTAAAGAATGTGGAAATTCGGAAGCAATTACCTCTCTTTTAGAGAATGTACGCCAAGAAAATGCCCTTTGGGAATATAAACATCCATATTACCACAAGAAAACACTGAACGAACTCTGTTTGACAAGAATTGATGCTGCGATCCAGGGGACAGAGCTGGTGTTCTTTTCGTAGTGTAACCAAAAACGGATGGGCGGGTGGGTTCCAAGTCACTGATAATCGTTGGATTCCAACAAAAATAGTTGATCAGTCTAAAGTACTTAAAAGCCCAGTGCTGCTGACCTTATATTAAGGAGTGTTTTTGACAGGACCAAAATCTCTGCAGCCAAATCAAAAGCCCTGGCTCTGAGACACAATGTCAAGGCCACAAAATCTGAATATCCAAGGAATGGACCTCTTCTGTAAGGTTATGTGAAAGAGGAACTCAAAGGGGACCACCTGTGAGGTAAAGGGGACTTCAGGCTTTAAGGAACAAGGAAAATGAGGAAAGCCCCTTTTTTCTCGAAAGGGGGGTAAGGGGGCTGAGCTAAAGGCTCATAACCCACACCGACCTAACAAGATAACTATCTCCGAAGATTGCAGGCCTACCAGGAGCATGATAATACAAAGATGATACATGATAAATGAAATAAAATCCTAAAAAACAAAACGAATGTGCAGATGGCCACCAAAGTAAAATCTAAGTTGAAGACTTAAATGATAATGCCCCAAGGTGGATGAACCTTTTCCTCTAGATTCATGAAATGATCTAATAGCAGCAGAGTTTTTTCAAAAAGGGCATCCAGGCACCAGAAAGACAGCAGGACACACACCACATACACACACAAAAACAAAAAATAAACAAAAATCAGATCCCAGAAGAACAAAATCATGAGCTCTTTCCAAAAAAACTGGCTGTCACACACAGCCAGGGGTGTTATATGCTATCAGCTCAAAGAGTAATTTTTTGCCAAGGGCATGGACTCCCTCCACCCTGACAGTTTTTAAAACTTTAAAAAAATCTATCAATAAATATCTTACAAATAACAATAAATATATTAAAAATCAAAGCATAAATATTATGCGCTCTAAGTGTATAAAACTATTGCATAACTTACCGCATAATGAAAAAATTTTATTGGAAAAAATTAGTCTCCCTAAGCAAACTAATAAGAACCCTCGATGTCACAATCCTTCAAACGTATAAAGGGGGAGACAAGT
This sequence comes from Penaeus monodon, assembly GCF_015228065.2. Classification (NCBI taxonomy): domain Eukaryota; kingdom Metazoa; phylum Arthropoda; class Malacostraca; order Decapoda; family Penaeidae; genus Penaeus; species Penaeus monodon. The sequence goes on along the minus strand of NC_051425.1, from coordinate 27,468,691 downwards.
ACATACGTCCCTTTTGGTCTGGAATGTGGCAAAAATCTTTCCACTAATGTGGGTCGTCAATGGTTCTTGGCATCCCTCACAAAGTGCATGACTTTTAGCCATCATCAGCCCATGAGTCAGTCTTGTGTGCCCCGGTTCTTGTCTTGTTAAGCAACTTCCACTTTTCGGTTGGGATGGATGCTTTGTAACCCAGCTGGGCCCAAAGGGCATCTCTAATCTATCACAGTTTGTTTTCTTTAGGTATGCCTCCATTGTTCCTTCCATTTATCACGAAGACAACTCCTGATGCTGGGTTTCAGGTCGGTGTGTGGGAGAGAAAAAAGAGCATCACAAAGGCTGAGCAGCAGCTGCCTTGGCATTTGATCAGCTCGCTCATTCCAAATGATACCAACATGCGCCGACACCCAACACAGAGTTATCTTTTTTATGTGTTTACATCAGTGCAAGCCAATCTTGAAAACCCCCCTCACTATTGGATGTGGTGAGTTTAAACACTTGATTGCTTGCAAGGTAAAACAAAGAGTCACAATATATCACAATAGAAAAGTTCGTAAGATCTCTAGTCATCTTAACTGCAGCAAGGATGGCATAATCTGCAGTGAGATCGAGGCTGCTGAGAAAGACTGCCAGATGCAGTCTTCCTGCTCACTGCTGCAAAGCCCACCCATTTTCAGATTTGAACCATCTGTATATATTGCATCTGATGCTTCGGATCTCTCCCCTTTCCCAATTGACCAAATCCAGCTCGACTTTATTAGTCCAGGGGGGAATTGGGAATTCCAACAGCCAGAAACCTTAGTGAGATTTAAATTAAGATCTTCCACAAGATTTCCCCATTCTCCTACCATGGATCGGCATCCTCACAGGGGTTGAAAACCAATCTGGATGTAGGAGATCCGAATCCTTTGTAGTCATTTAGTAAATCAGCTTCATGTAGTCTGGTGTATGAAAGGGTGGTTCTCCACTCTCAGATACAGAGACTCCACATGTTTAAGCCTGAAACCCCAGTTTAAAATTCTGAGGCTCCATTTACCGGCCCAACATCCAGGGAACGTGGGGTTGCAGATGAATAACTCCATCCATATAGCTTATACGAATAAGGCTAGTAAAGCGCAGAGCATTGTGCGGTCTGGAACCCAAGATAGATTGAAAGAACCCAAAATACTAAGTGCTTTTGTAGCCTCACTTTTAACTGTTTGATGTGAGGACTCATGTAAACCGGAGTCTAAAATTAGGCCCCCAAATACTTCACCCTTTGGACAAAATTGCATTGGGTTTGCCCTAAATAAAAGGAAAGATGGAATTTCCTCGTTTGTGGAAATGTAAGCCATGGTCTTACTTGAAGAAAATTGAACCACATATATTGTTGTCCACTTTTACAACCTAATTTATTACAGCCTAACATGTGTCCTTGCACATCTGTAAGCTTCCTCCTGAGCAGTACGGTGTAAAGTCATCCACATACAGGATTACATGAGACAGCACTTTGGAACAACCTTGTACAATGTCATTTATAGCAATGGCAAACAGGGTTGTCACTTAAGGGCACTCTCTTGTGGGAACCCTTCCCCGCTGATCTTTCCGGTTAGCGAAAACTGTTTCCAACCGAAACTCTAAAACTCCTGTTAGTAAGGAAGCTTTGATGAAGGTAGGGAATGCCCTCTTAAAACCAATGTAACAGCTTCAAGATATGCCATTTCTTCAGTAGTATCGTAAACTGTTTCAAGGTCAAAGAAGACTGTATCATGGACGTTGCTGTGCGAAAGAAATTCTGTGTAGCAGTTTCCATCCTTACAAGTGCATCTGTGGTCAATCTCAATCTTCTAAACCCTTTTGATATTGTGTTAGCACGTTTTCCTTTTTTTGCAGCCATGTTAACCTGAATTTTTCCCATTTTCTCCATCAGTTTTGCAAATGCAGCTGGTTTGGAAAAGGGGGGGTCTATAATTCCGGGGTGTGGAAGACCCTTGCCAAGTTTAGGGACGGAATGGATTATAGCCTTTTCCATGTGGATGGCACGTGCCCCCCAAAACAGGTTAACGGGGAACTTCTGGAGGCTTCTGGGAAGGGATTCTTTTTGGTAGGGAAATTCATCACTTTCGGGGAAAAGCCCTTACAGCAGAGCTGCAAAGCAGATCCATCCCCCGCGCAAAAATGGTTAATTTGTAGGAAAGTTTGCTGCAGTCCACGAGAACAAAAAGGGGTTATCTTTCCTTTAGCCCAAAGAGTGGAGAATCGGGAGAGTAAGATCTCCAGAATCTCTCCATGGATTTAGTATCTCTTAGCAAAAACTTTTTTTTTCGTGAGATTATGCCACTCCTTCAAAGAGGGTGGTGACATGGATATGCCTTTCCAGCATCTTTTCCCATACCATCTAAGGGGGTCCCGAGTTAATTTAAGGAACATCTGTCCCCCCATGATGTCCCTCTGGGCTCCTTTAGCACTCCCCTGGGGCCTTGGGTTGGGTCTTTTTTATAATGGATCAAGGTTACATCGTGGGGCTAAAATTTTAACAATTTGTGAGGGGGCCAGAGCCCTTAACATTTGCACATTAGTGGAAGATTTGGGACACTCAGGCCCAAAGACGTATGCCTGTCCCCCCTTTCACTGAAAAAAAAGTATTTGGGGGAGGTTGTGAATAGGGGTCTTTTTAGTTTCTTAGGGAACTAATATTTTTTAAAAGATTTTTAATTTTTTGCATAATGTTTATGCAATAATTTTTCACACTTAAGCAAAATATTTATGCTTTGTTTTAAATATATTTTTTATTATTTGTAGATATTTATTTATAGATTTTAAAGTTTTTTAAAAATTTTGATATTTCGTTTAACAAGGGATTCGCCCCTAAAGACCCTTTGCTGTTGACGCGGCAGATAAGGGTTTAAATAATCAACTCCCAGTGGTTCGCCGTGCATGGGTCCCGTTTTACAAAAGGGGGGGAAGAGTCCAGGGGGGTTGAGTGTGCTGCATGCTGGGCCCGCAGCTAGCAACACACCTCTTTTGTTCCTTTTTTCTGGTTTGGGGGAGTGGTCATCAAGGGGTGTCAAGTCAAACGGCTGGCAAATATGGTAGGGTCAAAATAGGCATTGTTTATTCAGTAGCACAAGGCCCGTGATTCCATCAGCACTGTAATAGTGGCTGCTAATTTCCTCACTACCCCTGTGGCTGTTTTGGGGGAATTTGTGCCCAAAATAGAGCTTCCCCTCATTGGACCAAAATTGGGTGAATTGGGGGGGGGGAAAAAAGAAGTTTTAATTTTGTATGAGATAAAATTTTCAAAAAAATCTAGCTCTCCCCTGAAATGTACGTCTCCTGGCCATTCCCTCTGGAACGTCACATGTTACTCTGGAACCTTTCCAGCTTCCAAAGGGCAAGAATGGGAATCGTAATGGTTCCCGGAATCCCAAACCAGTTTAGGAGAAAAGTCCTCAATCCATTAAGGAAATCTTACCTGGTAAATATGAAAGTATTTCATATAGTAAGTACCTAGTAGTGAAGACCATTGATGGTGTATCAATCATGGAACAACGTGATCCTCGCATTACCCTACAGTGAGATGGTAGCCTGATAGTTGAGGTTTCGTCACCAGACGAGAGTGGAATTGTCTTTTCCCGAGACCTGATGAGGTATTCTGAGGAGAAACTGTTTGAGGAACTAGAGAATTTTAATGTAGTGGCAGTAAAAAGTTTTAAGAAGAAAGTTGATGGTTTGGAACAATCGACACCAGCTATGGCATATACATAAGTCTATTTCTGTTACCAGTGGACCACGTGGCTCCAAGTCCCAAATAGGAACCATTCACTCAGCGAGGGCATAGATGATGATGTTATCTGACCTTGCTTGACCCGTCAGTTCATCACCAGCATCCAGCATGGTAAGGTCGGCCTAGCCCTCCCCCTCCGGGCTGGCTGACCTGATACATGACCCGCATTACCACCAGACATCTTCTCGTGTGTTCTCCATACTGTGTGTTAACTCTTAGTAATAAAGAGTCACGCTATTAACAAGTATCACTACCTCCGCAAAGCCACTGTACTAGAGTTCTTCTGAGACTCCTATAGACTGGTGTCAGGGTGGTTGCTGCATCCTTCCGGCTCACAGCACGAACGCAAACCTTCGAAGAAAAAACGCTCGACCGCTTTCCAAGACATGTCTAAGAAAAAAAAAAAAAAAAATACATAAGTGCACGTTTGGGCCTCCTTCCCTTCCCCTTTTCTTATTTCTTTTCCCGTCCTTCTATAAATGTGTGAAGCCGTTGGGTTTTTGGGTAAAAAGTGCTAAATAACAGCAAATGGCGCGTTCTCACACTATTCTTTTGACCTCAGATCGCATCAACCGTGTGATCGCGGTATGTGGTCGACAAAAATGAATATCGTTCATTAGTTAAATAGTTAATTAATTTCTCTCATTTTTAGAGATTTATGTTGTTTCATCTGCAACGAATTTAACACGTTCATGAATTTTATATTATCACGAATATCATTTCATTTTTATCTCATTGCTCCCCTCGCCCCAACCTGACCGCCCCTTTTCTTTCGTTTGCGGTCACTTGGGATATGGAAAAGGTCAAGAGATGACCACTAAGTTTCCTGTAATTTGGTTGTTGTTTTTTAACACCTAGGGGATTAACTGCTTATTGGTGACACATTCTATCTGCACTAGAACGGTGCGTGTAACACAGTTTCATTAAAATTTATTAGTTTGAATATTGCGTAAGATCCTTCCCATATCACAGTGCACAGGATTGCCCGATATTTCCCCGGGGTTGTGCAAATGCCTAATAGATCTGCGCTCCGACGTTCGAAAAGTAGGTACAGGTAAAACCTGTTCGATTAGCAACTTTGAGTCAGTGTGACCCACGGTTATGTCCGTTAATTAATGTAGGACTAAGGTTTAAGGTAGAATAATTATTTGGCTATTAATCACACCCTTCTCACCTTCTTGAAGTCACTTGCATGTTTCGGTAATTCCCAGGCGATCGTGTGATTCGTGATAATTTAGATACACTTAGGGAATGTCACGAGTGCCCATCACAGATACGCAGAAAAGAGCAGGTTATTTATAGATTTTCCTGGCTCTGTTTGCTTCAGTATAAGGCATTTTGGGTATAGGATCCCCCCCCCCCCCCGTCGATGAAGTCTAATATGCATAGCTAGACATGTACCTCGGCAGTTCAGATTTTCTGACCCCGAGAAGATTTGCTTGCTAAAAAGTTGGTGAATATTTTTTTTTTTACATCATTCATTAATGTGTACATTTTGTCGCATATCATTAAATGTTGAATACAATGTGGTAATTGAAATAATTTCATATAGTTATCATTGCTAAATTAATATTCGTGTTTGTGATTTATTCTCTGTGTGATGTCACTCTCGCTTTCACTCTCATTCACGCTCGCTGTCATTCATACACGCACACACACACACAATTACTCACTCACTCACTCACTCATCCATGCAGAACAAAAGACACTGAAAGCTATTCATTAATAGGGTTTGTTGCTGTCTTAGTGCCGGCATAAAGATCTATGATGTATCTCTTTAGCCCGTGATTTTGTCAGTCGTGACAAGTGACTCGTATATGATGTACAAATTACATTTATTTCTTCTCTGTGTGATGACAATTAGTTCAAGTGTAGACGAGGACGCCGCCGAGTTAGGCCTGGATGAGGACTACGAGGAAGTCTAGACGAATCCGAAGTCAAGGAGGACCTGTGCGAGACTTTCGAGGATGTGTGGACGTCGAGGACAGACAGATTACACCAAGGACCAGGAAGATGAGTACGACAGGGACGAGCATCCACAAAGATGCATCAGGACAACACATGCAAGAGCGAGACGACCAGCCAAGTTAGATCACCCTTGAGGCAAATCTAAGGCGCAAATAGGTGGCGGAGCAATATGGCATTTACAAAAGTCTATTTCTGTTACCAGCGGACATGTGGTTGTTTGCCACGTGACTCCAAGTCCCAAATAGGAACCATTCACTCAGCAAGGGCATAGATGACGATGTTATCAGATCTCCCTTGACCCGTCAGTTCGTCACCAGCGTCCAGCGTGGTAAGGTCGGCCTAGCCCTCCCCCTGTGGGCTGGACGACCTGACACGTGACATGTGTTACCCCCAGACATTGTCTCATGTGTTCCCATACTGTGTGTCAACTCTTAGTAATAAAGAGTCACGCCATTAACAAGTATCACACCCTGCAAAACCATTTAAAAGGGGCTACCCTTATACCAGCTCTCCTTCTGACATTAGTCCTTCCAGAATCAGATAAGTTGGCAGGGGACCACCTTAAGGTAAAGCCATATGTGCCCATAACCCATGGGGGGTGCTTCCCTGCTAGGGGTTATGGGGGATGGGCCCCCTCTTGCCCTTTAGAGAAAACTAAGAGATGAGTAAAATGTGGTAAACAGGGTCATCAAGGGGATGAAAACTGTCTAGGTCCAATATGCTGTTACCACAGCAAAAAATCATGAAGCTTCTTCAAAACAAGTATAGGTACAAATTTTTTTAAAAAAAATATTTGGTAATAAGGGCCAAAAGGGGATTGATTATTATTATTTAAAATTACTGCCGCGTCAACAGCTAAAGGGCTTATCGGCAAAAAACATTGTTAACTAGAAATATTAAAATGTTTAAAAAAACTTTAAAAATCTTCAATAAAACTTACAAAAAACAAAATTTGATTAAAAATCAAAGCATAAATATTTGCCCCAAATCAAAAAATATTGGTAAAATATGCATAATTAGTTTTTTTTGAAAATATTAGTTCCCCCCAAGGAAAATTTAAAATACCCTTAGTCACAATCTTCCCCCCGTACTTTTTAGTGTAATGGGGGGGGACAAGTACGTAGGTCTTTTGGGCTAAAAATGTTTTACAATCTTTCCCTACATGTGGCGAATGGGTCTTGGGATCCTTCACAAATGCTTCTTTTTGCCATCATTGGCCCCTGAGTCCGTCTTGTTTGGGGCCCGATTCTTTGCCTTTTTAAAAACAAATTCCACTTTTTGGTTGGGATTTGCCCCAA
>NC_051425.1:27432274-27461562 GCF_015228065.2 Penaeus monodon | reverse complement strand
CCCCCCAAAAAACCAAAGGACTAAGGAGCCAGGGAAGATCTCTTTCCTCAGCTGTCTGGGCAAGACAACCGAGAGGTTGCAAGGGGCATGAGCACGCACACAGCATAGCCACAATCTTAAGCACAACCAGCCACTGTCACATTTGTGGTAGTATTGCTAGACCTGGAGAAGTCTTTTGAATTAGCAAGCCCTCTTGCTTTTTCATGATACCCTGATCCAGAAGGAATCAGGGAAAAGCTCTTGGCATGGATGGGGACTATTTCAGGAACAGAACACCCAAAAGTCAGATTCCAAGGTCACCTATCCCCGCACATGCCACTAGAAAATGGAAAGCTACAGGGTGGGGTCTTCATTCCTCATTAGTACCTTTATGTCCTGTATCCTCAATGTACACCTCCCAGTAGGGTGCAAGATCATCTCCTATGCAGACAATCTTGCAATCTCCACTGGACTGCCTAAAGGTGTGGTTACACTGGCCATCGATTCATGAAATCTAATCATTTTGAGTGGGATTTGCCCACCGATTGGTTCATTTTTGCCTACTCGTCCGAAGCGATGGGCAACCCATCGATCCATCGATGTTCCAGTGGAAAAGTCATACTCGCTGAGAGTCTATGGTATACATGGCATTAGTCTAATTATATATTTATGCATTATAATTAATATATATATAAATAAATTACAATTGTTAATTATAATTGTAATTTATCATATATATACTTATATTAATTATTATTTAAAAAATAAAATAAAAACAATGCAATATATCTTGTATCCTCATTTGACAGACGAACATAAACAAGCGCGCATATTTTTTGAAGAGGAAGAACGTCTTCTCGTCATATTTCTGTAAAGAATGTGGAATTCGGAAGCAATTACCTCTCTTTTAGAGAATGTACGCCAAGAAAATGTCCTTTGGAATATAATACATCCATATTACCACAAGAAAACACTGAAACGAACTCTTGTTTGACAAGATATGATGCTGCGATCCAGTGGACAGAGCTGGTGGTTCTTTTCGTAGTGTAACCAAAACGGATGGGCGGGTGGGTTCCAAGTCACTGATAATCGTTGGATTCCAACGAAATAGTTGATCAGTCTAAATGTACCTTAAGAGCCCAGTGCTGTCTGGACCTTATATCTAAGGAGTGTTTTTGACAGGACCAAAAATCTCTGCAGCCAAATCAAAAGCCATGGCTCTGAGACACAATGTTCAAGCACAAGTCCTGAATATCCAAGGAATGGACCTCTTCTGTAAGGTTATGTGAAAAGAGGAACTCAATGAGACCACCTGTGAGGTAGGAGACTTCAGGCTTAGGGAACAAGGAAAATGAGGAAAGCCCATTTGTTCCTCGAAAGGGGGGTAAGGGGGCTGAGCTAAAGGCTCATAACCCACACGACCTAACAAGCTAACTATCTCCGAAGATGCAGGCCTACCAGGAGCATGACTAATACAAAGATGATACAGGGATAAATGAAATAAAATCCAAAATGAACAAAACGAATGTGCAGATCCCACCAAAGTAAAATCTAAGTTGAAGACTTAAAATGATAAATGCCCCAAGGTGGATGAACCTTTTCCCTCTAGATTCATGAAATGATCTAATAGCAGCAGAGTTTTTTCAAAGGTCATCCAGGCACCCAGAAAGACAGCAGGACACACACACATACACACACAAAAACAAAAAATAAACAAACTCAGATCCCAAGAACAAGATCATGAGCTCTTTTCCAAAGAACTGGCTGTCACACCAGCCAGGGTGTTGATAGGCTATCAGCTCAAAGAGAAATTTTTTTTGCCAAGGGCAGGGGACTCCCCTCCACCCTGACAGTTAAAACTTTAAAAACTATCAATAAATATCTTACAAATAACAATAAATATATTAAAATCAAAGCATAATTATTATGCTCTAAGTGTAAAAAAAATATTGCATAAACATTAAGCATAATTAAATTTTATTGAAAATATTAGTCTCCCTAAGAAAACTAATAAGACCCTCGATGTCACAATCCTTCAGCGTATATGGGGGAGACAAGTACATACGTCTTTGGTCTGAGAATGTGGCACATCTTTTCCCCTACATGTGGGATCGTCCAAAGGTTCTTGGCATCCCCCCACAAGTGCATGACTTTTAGCCATCATCAGCCCCTGAGTCCGTCTTGTGTGCCCGGTTTTTAGTCTTTTAATGCAACTTCCACTTTTCGGTTGGGATGGATGCTAGTCACCCAGCTGCCCCAAAGGGCCACTTTTAATCTATCACAGTTTTGTTTCTTGAGGTATGCCTCCATTGTTCCTTCCATTTATCACGAAGACAACTCCTGATGCTGGGTTTCAGGTCGGTGTGTGGGAGAGAAAAACGAGCATCACAAGGCTGAGCAGCAGCTGCCTTGGCATTTTGATCAGCTCGCTCATTCCCACTGATACCAACATGCGCCGACACCCAACACAGAGTTATCTTTTTATGTGTTGACATCAGTGCAAGCCAATCTTGAACCTCCCTCACTATTGGATGTGGTGAGTTTAAACACTTGATTGCTTGCAAGGTACTACAAGAGTCACAATATATCACAATAGAAAAGTTCGTAAGATCTCTAGTCATCTTAACTGCAGCAAGGATGGCATGTAACTCTGCAGTGAAGATCGAGGCTGCTAGAGAAAGACTGCCAGATGCAGTCTTCCTGCTCACTGCTGCAAAGCCCACACCATTTTCAGATTTTGAACCATCTGTATATATTGCATCTGATGCTTCGGATCTCTCCCCTTTCCCAATTCTGACCAAATCCAGCTCGACTTGATTAGTCCAAGGGGGGAATTGGGGAATTCCAACAGCCAGAACCTTAGTGAGATTTAAATTAAGATCTTCCACAAGATTCCTCATTCTCCTACCATAGGATCGGCTATCCTCACAGGGGTTGAAAACCAATCTGGATGTAGGAGATCCCAGAATCCTTTGTAGTCTCATTTAGTAAATCAGCTTCATGTAGTCCTGGTGTAATGAAAGAGGTGGTTCTCCACTCTCAGCATACAGAGACTCCACAGGTGAAGACCTGAAAGCCCCAGTACAGATTCTGAGAGCTCCATTATGAACCGAGCCCAACATCCAGTGAACAGTGGGAGTTGCAGATGAATAAGCCTCACATCCATAGTCAAGCTTACTACGAATAAGTGCTAGGTAAAGCTGCAGAAGCATTGTGCGGTCTGGACCCCAAGATAGATGTGAAAGAACCCACAAAATACTAAGTGCTTTTGTAGCCTTCACTTTTAACTGTTTGATGTGAGGCACTCATGTAAGCCTTGAGTCTAAAATTAGGCCCAAGTACTTCACCTCTTGGACAAATTGCATTGGGTTTGCTCCTAAATAGAGGGAAGGATGGAATTTTCCTCGTTTGTGGAAATGTATAGCCATGGTCTTACTTGAAGAAAATTTGAACCCATGATATGTTGTCCACTGTACAACCTAATTTATTACAGCCTACATGTGTCCTTGCACATACTGTAAGCTTCCTCCTGAGCAGTACGGTGTAAAGTCATCCACATACAGATTACATGAGACAGCACTTGGAACAACCTTTACAATGTCATTTATAGCAATGGCAAACAGGGTGTCACTTAAGACACTCTCTTGTGGGACCCCTTCCAGCTGATCTTCCAGGTTAGCGAAACTGTTTCCCACCCGAAACTCTAAACTTCCTGTTAGTAAGGAAGCTTTGTATGAAGGTAGGTAATGCTCCTCTTAAACCAATGTCATACAGCTTCAAGAATATGCCATGTTTCCCAAGTAGTATCGTAAGACTTTTCAAGGTCAAAGAGACTGCTATCATGTGACGTTGCTGTGCAAAGAAATTCTGTGTAGCAGTTTCCATCCTTACAAGTGCATCTGTGGTCAATCTCAATCTTCTAAACCCATTTTGATATGGGGTTAGCACGTTTTCCTTTTCTTGCAGCCATGTTAACCTGAAGTTTACCATTTTCTCCATCAGCTTGCAAATGCAGCTGGTTAGAGAAACTGGTCTATAATTTCCTGGTGTGGAAGCATCCTTGCCAAGTTTAGGGACAGGAATGATTATAGCCTCTTTTCCATGTGGATGGCACAGTGCCCTCCAACAGGTCTAACAGGAACTTCTGGGAGCTCTCTGGTAAGTGTGATATCATTTGGTATGGAATATCATCACTTTCTTGGGCAGTCTTACAGCAGAGCTGCAAAGCAGAGTCCATCTCCCTGCGCAAAAATGGTAAGTTGTATGGAAGTTCTGCTGCAGTCCTACTGAAGAACAAAACTGGGTATCGTTCCTGTTTAGCCCAAAGAGTGGAGAATCAGGGAGAGTAAGATGCTCCAGAGATCTCTGCCATGGATTTAGCTATCTCATTAGCAACATCTTTTTTGTCTGTGATGATTATGCCATCTCTCTTCAAAGCAGGTGGTGACATGGATATGATCTTTCCAGCATCTTGTCCCATACCCATGCTAAGGGGGTCCCAGAGTTAATCAAGGAGACATACTGTCTCCATGATGTCCGTCTGGTCTCCTTTAGCACTCCCCTGGCCTTGGCTTGGGTCTTTTTATAATGGATCAAGGTTACATCGCTGGGGCTAAAAGTCAAGCAATTTGTGAGGGATGCCAAGAGCCATTAACGATCGCACATGTAGTGGAAAGATGTGCATCATTCTCAGGCCAAAGACGTATGTACCTGTCTCCCCCATATTCACTGAAAAATGTATTGGGGGAGGATTGTGATATAGAGGGTCTTATTAGTTTCCTTAGGGACACTAATATTTTCAATAAGATTTAATTATGCATAATGTTTATGCAATAATTTTACACACTTAGAGCAAAATATTTATGCTTTGATTTTAAATATATTTATTATTATTTGTAAGATATTTATTGATAGATTTTAAAAGTTTTAAACATTTTGATATTTCTGTTTAACAAGGCATTCGCCGCTAATGACCTTAGCTGTTGACGCGGCAGATAAGTTTAAATAATCAATCTCCCATGTGTGTTCGCCGTGCATGGCATCCCGTTTTACAAGGAGACAGGAGTCCAGGAGGTTGAGTGATGCTGCATGCTGGACCCTGCAGCTAGCAACACACCTCTTTGTTCCTTTGTTCTGGTTAGGCGAGTGGCTTCATCAAGGCCTAGTCAAGTCAATCGGCTGGTCAAATATGGATAGGGTCAAGTAGGCATTGTTCAGTCAGTAGCACATAGGTCCCGTGATTGCCATCAGCACTGTAATAGTGGCTGCATATATTTCCTCACTACCCCTGTGGCTGTTGGGAGAATTTGTGCCCAACTAGAGCTTCCCCTCATTGGACTCAATGTTGGGTGAATTGGGGGGGGTGAGGAAATGAAGAGTTTTAATTTGTATGAGTACTACAAATTTACAAAGATCTAGCTCTCTCCCTGACAATGTATGCAGTCTCCTGGCCATTCCCTCTGGAACGTCACATGTTACTCTGGAACCTTTCCAGCTTCCAAAGGGCAAGAATGGGAATCGTAATGGTTCCCGGAATCCCAAACCAGTTTAGGAGAAAAGTCCTCAATCCATTAAGGAAATCTTACCTGGTAAATATGAAAGTATTTCATATAGTAAGTACCTAGTAGTGAAGACCATTGATGGTGTATCAATCATGGAACAACGTGATCCTCGCATTACCCTACAGTGAGATGGTAGCCTGATAGTTGAGGTTTCGTCACCAGACGAGAGTGGAATTGTCTTTTCCCGAGACCTGATGAGGTATTCTGAGGAGAAAACTGTTGAGGAACTAGAGAATTTAATGTAGTGGCAGAAAAAAAAGTTTTAAGAAGAAAGTTGATGGTTTGGAACAATCGACACCAGCTATGGCATATACATAAGTCTATTTCTGTTACCAGTGGACCACGTGGCTCCAAGTCCCAAATAGGAACCATTCACTCAGCGAGGGCATAGATGATGATGTTATCTGACACCCTTTCTTGACCCGTCAGTTCTCACCAGCATCCAGCATGGTAAGGTCGGCCTAGCCCTCCCCCTCCGGGTGGCGACCTATACATGACCCGCATTACCACCAGGGCAACTTCTCGTGTTTTTCTCATACTGTTTTGTTAACTCTTAGTAATAAAGAGTCACGCTGTTTAAAAAGTATCACTACCTCCGCAAAACCACTGTACTAGAGTTCTTTTGAGACTCCTATAGACTGGTGTCAGGGTGGTTTGCTGCATCCTTCCGGCTCACAGCACGAATGCAAACCTTCGAAGAAAAACCGCTCGACCGCTTTCCAAGACATGTCTAAGAAAAAAAAAAAAAAAAAATACATAAGTACACGTTTGGGCCTCCTTCCCTTCCCCTTTTCTTATTTCTTTTCCCGTCCTTCTATAAATGTGTGAAGCCGTTGGGTTTTTGGGTAAAAAGTGCTAAATAACAGCAAATGGCGCGTTCTCACACTATTCTTTTGACCTCAGATCGCATCAACCGTGTGATCGCGGTATGTGGTCGACAAAAATGAATATCGTTCATTAGTTAAATAGTTAATTAATTTCTCTCATTTTTAGAGATTTATGTTGTTTCATCTGCAACGAATTTAACACGTTCATGAATTTTATATTATCACGAATATCATTTCATTTTTATCTCATTGCTCCCCTCGCCCCAACCTGACCGCCCCTTTTCTTTCGTTTGCGGTCACTTGGGATATGGAAAAGGTCAAGAGATGACCACTAAGTTTCCTGTAATTTGGTTGTTGTTTTTTAACACCTAGGGGATTAACTGCTTATTGGTGACACATTCTATCTGCACTAGAACGGTGCGTGTAACACAGTTTCATTAAAATTTATTAGTTTGAATATTGCGTAAGATCCTTCCCATATCACAGTGCACAGGATTGCCCGATATTTCCCCGGGGGTTTTGCAAATGCCAATAATCTGCGCTCCGACGTTCGAAAAAATAGGTACAGGTAAAACCTGTTCGATTAGCAAATTTGAGTCAGTGTGACCCACGGTTATGTCCGTTTTAAATTTAATGTAGGACTAAGGTTTAAGGGAGAATAATTATTTGGCTATTAATCACACCCTTTTCCACCTTCTTGAAGTCACTTGCATGTTTCGGTAATTCCCAGGCGGGTCGTGTGATTCGTGATAATTTAGATACACTTAGGGAATGTTTACGAGTGCCCCATACAGATACGCAGAAAAGAGCAGGTTATTTATAGGGTTGTTCCTGGCTCTGTTTGCTTCAGTATAAGGCATTTTGGGTATAGGATCCCCCCCCCCCCCCGTCGATGAAGTCTAATATGCTAGCAGACATGTACCTCGGCAGTTCAGATTTTCTGACCCCCCAGAAGATTTGCTTGCTAAAAAGTTGGTGAATATTTTTTTTTTACATCATTCATTAATGTGTACATTTTGTCGCATATCATTAAATGTTGAATACAAGTGGTAATGAAATAATTTCATATAGTTATCATTGCTAAATTATATTCGTGTTTGTGATTTATTCTCTGTGTGTTTGTCACTCTCGCTTTCACTCTCATTCACGCTCGCTGTCTTTCATACACACACACACACACACAATTACTCACTCACTCACTCACTCATCCATGCAGAACAAAAGACACTGAAAGCTATTCATTAAAAAGGGTTTGTTGCTGTCTTAGTGCCGGCATAAAGATCTATGATGTATCTTTTTAGCCCGCGATTTTGTCAGCCCGTGACAAGTGACTCGTATATGATGTACAATTACATTTATTTCTTCTCTGTGTGATGACAATTAGTTCAAGGTAGACGAGGGCGCCGCGAGTTAGGCCTGGATGAGGACTACGAGGAAGTCTAGACGAATCCGAAGTCAAGGAGGACCTGGGGCGAGACTTTCGAGGATGTGTGGACGTCGAGGACAGACAGATTACACCAAGGACCAGGAAGATGGGGTACGACAGGGGCGAGATCCACAAAGATGCATCAGGACAACACATGCAAGAGCGAGACGACCAGCCAAGTTAGATCACCCTTGAGGCAAATCTAAGGCGCAAATAGGTGGCGGAGCAATATGGCATTTACAAAAGTCTATTTCTGTTACCAGCGGACATGTGGTTGTTTGCCACGTGACTCCAAGTCCCAAATAGGAACCATTCACTCAGCAAGGGCATAGATGACGATGTTATCAGATCTCCCTTGACCCGTCAGTTCGTCACCAGCGTCCAGCGTGGTAAGGTCGGCCTAGCCCTCCCCCTGTGGGCTGGAACTTTGACCTGACACGTACATGGTGGTTACCCCCAGACTTGTCTCATGTGTTCCCATACTGTTTGTTCACTCTTAGTAAGAAATAGTCACGCCATCACAAGTAATCATACCCTGCAAGCCATTATAATAAGGTTCTGTACCCGTTATACCAGCTCTCCTTCTGACATTAGTCCTTCCAGAATCAGATAAGTTGGCATGGTACCACCTCAAGGTAAAGCCATATGTGGCCCATAACCCTATGCGGTGCTTCCACTGCATAGGGTTATGGGTATGGAGCCAACTCTTGCCATTTTAGAGAAAACTAAGAGTATGATGTAAAGTGTGGTATAACAGGTCATCAAGGAGATGACAACTGTCTAAGGTCCATATGCTGTTACCAACAGCAAAAAGCTCATGAAGCTTCTTCAAGCAAGATAAGGTACAAATTTGAAAAAGAAAGTATTTTAATAAATCACCAGTAGATTGATTGAATTGATTATTTAAATTATCTGCCCGCGTCAACGGGGGGGGGATGGGGGTAGGGCTAAGGTCATTATCAGGCAAATACATTTGTTAACTAGAAATATTAAAATGTTTAAAACTTTAAAAATCTATCAATAAATTCTTCAAATAACATAATAGATTAAAAATCAAAGCATAATATTATGCTCCTAAGGGGGTGGGCCAAAAAATAAAAATTATTTGCATAAACCTTATGCATATTAGATTTTTATTGAAAATATTAGTTTCTCCCTAAGGAAATTAATTATGACCCTCTATGTCACAATCTCCCCCGATGCATTTTTCAGTGTATATGGGGGAGAACATTCGGTATTGTCTTTGGTCTAAGAATGTTGCCACATCTTTCTCACTACATGTGTGATCGTTAATGGCTCTTGGCATCCTTCCCAAAGTGCTTCACTTTTAGCCATCATTGCCCATGAGTTCGTCCTTGTGTGCCCGATTCTTAGCCTTTTTAATACAACTTCCACTTTTGGTTGGGATGGATGCTAGTCCCCACTGCCAGGTATTCTAAATCTTCGCAAATTTGTTTCTGAGTATTGCCTCCATTTGTTCCCTCCATTTATATGAAGACAACTCCTGATTGCTGGTTTCAGGTCGGTGTGTGGGATAGATAACAAGCATCACAAGGCTGAGCAGCAACTGCCTTGGCCCTTCTGTCAGCATCGCGTCATTCCTACTGATACAACATGCGCTGGCACCCAACATAGAGTTATCTTTTTACGTGTTGACATCAGTGCAAGCCAATCTTGAACTCCCTTTCCTACTGGATGTGATGAGTTTAAGCTCTTGATTGCTTAGCAAGGCACTACAGGAGTCCCGCAATCTATCACAATAGAATGGTTCTAAAGATCTCTAGTCATCTTAACTGCTGTAAGGATGGGCATGTAACTCTGCCGTGAAGTCAAAGGCCTGCTAGATAAGACTGCCAGATGCAGTCCTTCCTTTCTGCTCACTGCTGCAAAACCCACGCCGATTTTCAGATTTCGAACCATCTGTATAAATTGCATCTGATCCCTGGTATTTAGAAATGTGCTGAAGAATTTCTCTTGCTTCTGCTTCGGATCTCTCCCCTTTCCCAATTCCGACTAAATCAAGCTCGCCTTGATTAGTCAAGGCGGAATTGGGGATTTCAACAGCCAGAACCTTTAGAGAGAATTTAAAATTCAGATCTTCCACAAGATTCCTCATTCTCCTACCAGATGATTGGGCTATCCTCAAGGGGTTGAAAACCCAATCTGGATGTTAGGATATTCCCCCCCCCCCCCCCCCCCCCCCTGAATCCTTTGTAATCTCGTGTAGTAAATTCAATTCATGTATTCCTCGGTGTTAATGAAAGGAGGTGGTTCGCCACTCTCAGCATACAGGGGACCTCCACAGGTGAAGACCTGAAAGCCCCAGACAGATTCTGAGAGCTCCATTATGACCCAAGTCTAAATCCAAAAAACAGTGGGAGTTACAGATGAATAAGATTCACTATCCTATCAAGCGTACTACGATAAGTGCTCGGTAAAGCTGCTGAAGCATTGTGCGGTCTGCACCCCAAAGATAGATGTGAAAGAACTAGCAAATACTAAGTCTTTTGTAGCCTTTACTTCAACTGTTTGATGTGAGGCACCCATTAAGCCTTTAGGTCAAAATTGACACCCAGGTCTTCCCTCTTGGACAAAGTTGCAGTGGGTTTGCTCCTAAATAGATGGAAGGATGGAAATTTTTCCTCATTTGTGAAATGAATAGCCTGGTCTTGCTTTGGGGAAAATTTGAACCCATGATATGTTGTCCACTGACAACCTGATTTATTGCAAGCCTGCATGGTGTCCTTGCACATCCTGTAAGCTTCCTTCCTGAGCAGTATCGTGTAAAGTCATCCACATACAGATTACATGAGACAGAATTGGACAACCTTTACAATTTCATTATAGCAATGGCAAACAAGTGTCACACTTAAGACCTCCCCTTGTGGGGATCCCTATCCAGCTGATCTTCCAGGTTAGAGAACACTGTTTCCCACCCGCCTCTAAAATTGCCTGTTAGCAAGGAAGTTTTTTAGTATGAAGGTAGGTAATTTCGTCCTCTTAAACCAATGTCATAATACAACTTCTTGAGTATGCATGCTTTCAAGGTCAAAGAAGACTGCTACATGTGACGTCGATGTGCGAAGGAATTCCGTATATCAGTTTCCGTTTCATCCTGACCAAGTGCATCTGTGGTCTAATCGTCAATCTCTAAACCATATTGATATGGAGTCAGCACATTTTCCTGTTCTTGCAGCCATGTCAACCTGAACTTTACCATTTTCTCCATCAGCTTCAGATTGCAGCTGGTGAGGGAAATTGTCGGTAATTTCCTTGGTGGTGGAGCATCCTTGCCAGTTATAGGATAGGAATGATTATAACTCTTCCCATGTGGAGGGTGCACTGTACCCTCCTATATATCCTAGTGAATATTCCCAACAAAACTTCTGGAGCTCCTCTTGTAAGTGAGATATATTTGATTGGAATCCTCACTTCTGGGAGTCTTACGGCAGAGCTGTGCAAAGCATGTCCATCTCCTGCGCAACAATGGAATTGTATGGAAGTCTGCTGCACTCCTACTGAAAACGACACTGGGTGTCGTTCCTGTTCAGACGCCGAAGAGTGGAGAATCGGGCAGTGTACGATGCTCCAGAGGAATCTCTGCTATGGATTTATCTAGCTCATTAGCAACAGCTTTTTTATCTGTGATGATTATGCCATCAATTCTTCAGCAGGTGGTGACAGTGATGCTCTTTCCACGACTTACGCACTTTTCCCATACCCATGCTAATGGGGTCCCCGATTTTCAGGATGACATACTGTCTCCATGACGTAGGTTGGCCTCCCTTTAAGCACTCGCCTGGCCTTGGCTCGGGTCCTTTTTGAAATTTTCAAGGTTAGATCACTGGGGCGTCCCCGTTTCAAACTGCCTTAATGCAGCCTTTTCTTGCCTCTGACAGCTTGTTGGCATTCATCATACCACCCATCGTACTGGAGGTCGACATTAATGCCCGCTACTTTTGGGAATGATGCTTCTGCTGCAAGGTTCGTGATGTGAATTATTACAGCATCTTGGACACAACTGAAATCGTTCACCGATCCTTGCATACTGATCTAAAAAGATTCCAGTCCGATGTTCAAGTCGCTATCTCTGCACTCCATTGGCTGGAATATCATTCACGCTCCCCAAAAGTATTGGAAAATGGTCCGCTTCCATGTAGTCCCTTCCATACCCTGCCAAGTGGAAATTCAATCTGTGAATCAGGATGAGTACAATTGACAGGTCTATATTGTAGAATGTCCCAGTTTGAATTTTGAAATGTGTTGAGTTGTCCCACTGGTTCAGTAAAAACTTGCTCTACTCTAGGAGCAAGGAATCCAAGGCCTTCCTCGAGGGTTGCACAAGTGGCTCCCAGAGGTGATGACAACCATTGAAATCATCCCAAGAGTAGAAATGTATGTGGCAACTAGCTCAGTAGTTTTCCAAAAACTCATTAATGTTTCAGATTATGTGGAGGAAGATATGATTGGATTCACAAGTGGGAAGGTCGTGTCAAGCCTATTCTCACAGCCTTCACCCGCAGTGTTGTCTGCAGGTGATGGCCTGGAGGGGAATATCTTTACGTACATTACTGCTACTCCTCCATGAGGTCTTGTCAAGGTCAAATGGGCTTGAACTTGACATCCTCTCAGGGAAAGGTACAATTTTCCCTGGTATAATCTTTTGTAGACATACACAAACTGGATTATATGGAGCTATCAGATAATTGCAGTTCTTCCCATTTTGCATGATTCCCTGAACAGCTCCATTGGATTATGGTATCCAGTTCTATATATTATTTCTTCATAAGTTGTTATGGCAGCACTGTGGTCAAAGTTTTTTGCCCTCACACCTTTAGCTGTCCCCTTTCCATGATTCCTGGGAGTACCTTTTTAATGGTGGTTACCTGTGTAATTAGTTTTCCACAGGTTTACCTTTTCCTGCACAGGTTCGGCTTCCTTTGCCTGGGCAAAGGGCGTGCCTGAGCCTTTACTTCGGGGCTTTCTGCCTAGCACTAGAGACCCCCCCCACCCTGTTGATTTGGTGGCAGCTAGAGGCTGTCACCGTTGAAGCATCTGGAGCCCTTAAATGTTGGCTCCACAGCCTTACGTTTGGGAGGAGGAGTCTCTTCAATAGACTCATCACTCCTACTTCTCCGTTTTCTGGTGGAACAACTCACCAGAGGCATGTCAGCAATTTGGGGACTGAGGGTTAAAGGAATGGCAGAGTAATGTTTGTAAGAAGCCTTGGGGGGCAAGGGTTGGTGGGAAGGAGGATGGAGCTAGAAACCGAAGCAAAGGACTTACCTGTCTGTGACAATAGCCCCAGGCCACGTCCGCTTTTGCCTCTGGAAAACTAACTTTCTCCTTGCTCCTTATTACCAATACTTCCTTTTCAGGTGATCTTTACCTTTTTACAACTGCTTTGAAGAAGCGTCATGACCCTTTGGCAGTGGTAACAGCATATTGGACGCTGGACAGTTGTCCCATCTCCTTGAATGACCTGTTTTACCACACTTACACTACTCTTGGTTGCCCATTTTCTTTAAAACTGCAAGGTTGGCTCCTGCCCATAACCCTGGCAGTGAAGCACCGCATAGGGTTGGGCACATTGGCTTTTACCTTGAGGTGTACATGCTAACTTAACCAATTCTGGCAGGACTAACGTGTTAAAAGTTAGAAGACGAGCTTGGATGTCGACTCTTCCAAACCCACAACTTTCTTCTTAAAAAATGTTATACTGCCCTACATTAAAATTCTCTAGTTCCTCTAACAGTTTCTCCTCAGAATACCTCATCAGGTCTCGTAAACATCAATTCCCTTACACAAATTGAGGGTTTTGTGAGGAGAACATGAAACTTTAGCCCCAGGAATGGCGCATATCGCACGCAGACTGTCACTCTCGTCTGGTGACGAAACCTCAACTATCGAGGCTACCATCTCGCTATGGCGGTATGCGAGATCAACGTTGACATACTTCACCGAAATTTTCGATGTACTTCGAAACTATCAAGATCCATCATTGATAGCACCTTCAATGTCATCACTACTAGTATCTTACTATATGAAATGTTTTTCATATTTACCAGTAAGATTTCCTTAAGTGGATTGAGAGGACTTTTCCCCTTCTATACCTGGTTTGGGAGCCTGGGAACCATTACGAGTCCCATTCTTTGCCCTTATGGAAGCTGAAAGGTTCCAAAGTGATAATACGTGATGTTCCAGAGGGAATGTCGGTGCGGATTGCAGTAGGTCGTCAGGGAGAAGAGCTAGGTCTTTGTAAATTTGTAGGTACTCATACAAATTGAATTCTTCATTTCCTCACCCCCGCCCCACCCCCTGGAGTCCACCGAGGGGAAGCTATTATTTGGGGCGTCAAAATCTCCCAACCAGCCACGGGGTAATGAGGAAATATACGCAGGCCAACGATTACAGTACTGATTGGCAGTCGCGGGACCCTATGAACTACCGACTAAGAGTACCTACTTGCCCTACCAATAATTTGACCAGCCGATTGACTTGACCGAGCCTTGATCAAGCCACCCTGTCTAACCAGATAAAAGACCAAAGAGGTGTGTTGCTAGCTGCAGGCCAGCGTGCAGCTCGCTCAACCTCCAGGACTCCTGTCTCCTGATAATAATGGGATGCAACGCACGGCAACACACTGGGAGTGTTACCCTGGTCCAAGAGGGAATGAAACCAGGGGTGGGTAGCCCATCCCCTCTTCATAGGCCTTGGTGCACATGAAGCATTTTTGTCTCATCCCTTCACTGGTGACCCCTCCAGTATGGGTAGCCCTCTGGTCCTGGCTCCAGATCATTGGGACCCTCAGGGCCGCCCCCCACCGCGGCAAGGCGGCTTCCGGTAGGGGGGTGGACCAAGAGAAAATTAGTTTTCCAGATAGCAAAGCGACATGCCCATGTGCTGGTTTGCACAGCCAGGTAGGTCCTTTGCTTCAGTTCTAGAGCCCATCCTCCTTCCCACCAATTCTTGTCCTCCAGTGCTCCTTACACCCCACACTCTGCTACTTCATTTAAAGCCTCAGTCCCACAATTGCTGAAACTGCTCTGGTGAGGTGTTCCCCATAACAGAGTAGTAGTGAGGGGTCTATTGCGGAGACTCCTCCTCCCAAAATGGTCTTTAGAGCCATCGTTAGCTCCAAGGCTCAACAGTGACAGCTCCAGCTACAAACCACATCCACAGGGGTCTCTGCTGCTAGCAGAATGCCCGCGGAAGCTAGCTCAGGTCGCCCTTGGCCAGGCAAGATTATCCTAGCCTGTCAAAAGAAGCTGTTGGAAACTGTTTCTAGCAGTTCTACAACCCTTAAAGAAGGTACTACCTAGGATCATGTAAGGGGAACATCCCGCCTGAGTGTGGGGCAAACCTTGACCACAGGTGCTGCCAACACCTTATGAAGAAGTAATCTGAAGAACTGATACCCTAATCCATGGCACTGTCAGGGAATTCATGCAAAATGGAAGAGACTGCAACATCTGATAGTTCATGTACTCCAATTTGGTGTAATGCCTACAAGAGATTATGACCAGGGAAATCATCCAATTTCCATGAGAGGATTACAGTTCAAGTCCATTCTTGAACTTTGACAAATGACCTCATGGAGGAGTAAGCATACTTGTACATCAGGATTATTCCCTTCCAGGCCTCCACCTGCAGACACCATCTGCAGGTTGAAGGCCTGTGAGAATAGGTTTGGGCCTGACTTTACACTGTTGCATTCCATCAACTTCCTCCACATATCTCAACATAGCATATTTGGAAAATCTACTACCAAACTGGCAACATTCTCCCAATATAATCTATCAATAGGCTCCCCTGATTCACAGATTGACTTCACTTGCTGTTCATGAAAAGACTTACATGGAAGCGAGAACTTTCCAATATTTTTGGAGAGAATGAATGGTATTCCAGTCAATGGAATGCAGAGATGGCGACTTTAACATGGGGACTGGAATCTTTTTAAATCAAATGCAGTATTGCAAGGTCTGTATGATTTCCAGTGTGTCAGATGCTGTTAATCATTTTACATGATGAATTCAACCTTGAGCAGAAACATCCATTCCCAAAGTCTGTCAACCTCCGGTACCCATGGTTGTATGATGATCCAAGAGCTGTCAGAGCAAGAAGTGCTGATTAAGGCCGTTGAAAAGCAATTCCCAGCATTGTAACCTTTCATTCATTATAAAGACTCGTGCCAAGGCCAGACAGTGCTACGGATGCTTAGACGATGTCGTGGAGACAGCATGTCTCTTCTCTTCCGACCCCCCTACCATGGTATGAACACGGTACATAAATCATTGGATAGAGTCACATCTGTCACAACCTGTTTTTGAAGATAGGTGGGGCATAATCTCACAGATAAAAAGGATGTTTCGAGATCTCTTTGGAGCATCTTACACTGCCCGATTCTCCATTCTTTTGGGACTGAAACAGGACGACACCCAGTGGCATTCTGAAGTAGGACTGGCAGCAGAACTTCAAACACTTGCCATTTTTTGTCGCAAGGAGATGGACTCTGCTTTGCAGTTCGGCTGCAGAAAGCCAAGGAAGGGACAATATTCCATACCCAATGATATCTCACGTACAGAGAGCTCCCAGAAGTTCCTTTTGGAACCTATTCATAGATCTATGGGGGGCACAGTGCCATCCACATGGAAAGAGGCATAACCATTCCTATTCCTAACCTGGCAGGATGCTTTCCCACCAGGAAATTACAGACACCTATTTCATTTCACCAGCTCAATTTTATAGCAGATGAGAACATGGTAACTACAGGTTGACGATGGCGCTAGAAAGGAAAACGTGTTGACCTCCATATTCAATGTGCTTTAGAAAATTGAGATCAACCACAGATCCTTGGTGAGGATGGAACTGCTATACAAGAATTCCTTCCGACAGTGGACGTCACATGATAGCACCCCCCAACGAAGCCGCCTTGCTGCAGTTGGGGGGCTTGATGTCCCAATGAATCGGTTGAGGCCCAGACCAGGAGGGGCTACCCATAACTGGAGGGGTCACCAGTGAGGGATTAGACAAAATGGCCTTCCTGGGCACAAGGCCCTCGAGAGGTGATGGTGCACACCACCCCTGGTTCATTCATCTTGCAACCAAGGGAGAACTCTCCCACGTGTGACTCTTGGCCGTCTGGCAATCCCGTATTACCAGGAGACAGGAGTCATGGAGTTGATCGATCTGCAACGCTGCTCCCTGCGCTAGCAACACACCTCTTTGGTCCCTTTATATTCTGGTTAACCTGGGGGCTTGATGAAGGCTCGGTCAAGTCAATCGGCTGGTCAATATGGCTAGGTCAAGCAGGCACTATTCGGTTAAGTCGGTAGCGCATAGGTCCCTTGACTGCCATCGTACGTAATAGTAGCTGCGTATATCTCCTCCTTCCCCTGTGGGGCTGTTGGGAGATTTTGAACCCCAACTATATCTTCCCCTCGTTGGCTCCATGGTGGGTGGGGGGTGAGGAAATGAAGAATTTCACTTTGTATTAGTCTACATAATTTACAAAGATCTAGCTCTCTCCCTTACGACCTACATAACAATCCCCCGACCATCCCCCTCTGGAACTCACCGTATTGTCACTTTGAACCTTTCCAGCTTCCACGGGCAAGAAGGGGAATCGTAATGGTTCCCGGCTCCCAAACCAGGTTAAGAAGGGAAAGTCCTCCTCAATCCCCTAAGGAATCTTACCTGTAAATAATGAAAACATTTCTATAGAAGTACCAGTATGAGGACCATTGAGTGGTGTATCAATCATGATCTTGATAATTTTTTTCGAAGTACTCGAAAAATTGTTAGAGTATGTCAACGTGAGCCTCGCATCACCCCCTAGCGAGATGGTACCTTGATAGTTGAGGTTTCGTCACCAGACGAGAGTGGCCGTCTGCGTGCGATATGCGACATTCCCTGGGGCTAAAGTTTCATGTTCCCTCAGAAAAGAAAACAAACCCCTCATTTTGTGTAAGTGAATTGTTTTTTTTCCCGAGAACCTGATGAGGTATCTAGGAGAAACTGTAGGGACTAGAGAATTTTTAATGTAAGTGGCAGTAAAACGTTTTAAGAAGAAAGTTGATGGTTTTGGAAGAGTCGAACACTCTTTCTTCTAACTTTTAAACACGTTAGTCCCTTCAGAATTGGTTTAAGTTAGCATGTACCACCTCAAGGTAAAGCCATATGTGCCCCCAACCCTATGCGGTGCTTCAATGCCAGGGTTATGGGCATGAAGCCACCTCCTGCCGTTTTAAAGAAAATGGGCAACCAAGAGTATGTGTAAGTGTGGTATAACAGGTCTCAAGGAGATGACAACTGTCCCGCAGGTCCAATATGCTGTTACCCACTGGCAAAGATGCTCATGAAGCTTCTTCAAAGCAGTGTAAGGGACAATTTGAAAAGGAAGTATTGGTACTAAGGAGCAAGGAGAAAGTTAGTTTTCCAGGCAAAGCGACGTGCCCGTGTGCTGTTTGCACGCCGTAGGTCCCTTTCTTCGGTTCTAAGCCCATCCTCCTTTCCCACCAACCCTTGCACCCCCAATGCTTCTTACAGCACACACTCTGCACTTTCTTGACCCTCAGTCCAAATTGCTGACACTGCCTCTGGTGAGTTTGTTCCACCAAGAACGGAGTGGATGGGGGGTCTGTTGGGAGACTCCCCTCCAAAAGTAAGGTCCTTTGGAGCCACAATTTTAAGGCGTCCACGGCCTCAACGGTGACAGCTCCAGCTGCCACCACATCCACAGGGGCCTCTGCTGCTAGGTAGAATGCCCCCTGAAGTAAGGCTCAGGCACGCCCTTGCCCAGGCAAAAGGATCCTGAACCGGTGCAAAAAGACTCCCGTTGCCACAGTATCCACAGGGGCCTCCACTGCTAGACAGAATGCCCCTGAAGCAGGGGCTCGGGTCCGCTCTTTGCCCAGGCAAAGAAATCCTGAGCCTGTCCAAGGGAAGCCTGTGGAAACTAGCTCCACAGGTAAACAACCATTAAAAAGTTACTCCCTGGAGCATGGAAGGGGACAGCCTGGGGGTGTGGGGCAAACCTTGACCACCGAGGTGCTGCCAAGCACCTTATGGAGAAGTGGCTAGAGAACGGGATTCCCTGATCCCTGGAGCTGTTGGGAGTTCATGCAGGTTTGGAGGGGCTGCGCAATGTCTGGATGGCTCGTGTGGTCCTTTTGTGTATGTATAACAGAGATTTTGACCAGGGAAAATCATCCGATTTCCCTGAGAGGATTCC
This sequence comes from Penaeus monodon, assembly GCF_015228065.2. Classification (NCBI taxonomy): domain Eukaryota; kingdom Metazoa; phylum Arthropoda; class Malacostraca; order Decapoda; family Penaeidae; genus Penaeus; species Penaeus monodon. The sequence goes on along the minus strand of NC_051425.1, from coordinate 27,442,536 downwards.
AGGTTCAGGCCCATTGTGGAACCTTTGACAGTGGACCTCATGGAGGAGTGGCAGTGGTGGTGCGTCGGGATGTTCCCTTCCAGGCCGTCCACCTGCGGGCGGCGCTGCGGGTGGGGGCTGTGAGAATGGGCTTGACACGACCTTGCACTGTTGCATTCATCTACCTTCCTCCACATAATCTGAACATTAATGATTTGAAGATTTACTTAGGCAGTTGCCAGCATCCAGTTTCTACATCTTGGGAGATTTCAATGGTCCGCATCACCTCTGGGAGACACTTTGTGCAACCCTCGAGGAATGGCCTTGAAGTCCTTGTTCTTAAGAGTAGGATGCAATTTTTACTTGGACAAAGAATGACACTCCCACCAATTTCCAATTCAAAACTGGACATTCTCCAATATAGACCTATCGGTGGGCTCGCCTGATTCACAGTTGAACTTCACTTGGCGGGTCATGGAAGACTTGCATGGAAAGCGACCATTTTTCTCCAATAATTTTTGTAGGAGTGATGGTTTTTCCAGTCGGTGGAGTGCAAGAGATGGCGACTTGCACATTGCGTACTGGAATCTTTTTGGATCACTGCGTATTGCAGGTATCTGGTAGTGATTTTCCAGTGTGTTTGAAGATGCTGTTAGTCTTCGCATTGCGAATTCATTTGCAGCAAAGCATCCATTCCCAAAAGTATCGTACAGTACCGTCGACCGTCCAGTAAATGGTGGGTCCTGGTTAGTGCCAACAAGTTGTCGAGCGATGAATACTGCATTGAGGCAGTGAAACAACGCCCCCGCATTGTACCTTGATCAGTTTACAATATTGATTGATTGATTATTCATTTCTGCCGCGTCAACAGCTAAGGTCGTTTAGCTGGCGATACCTTGTTAAATAGAAATATTAAAATGATTTAAAACTTTAAAAATCTATCAATAAATTTTTACTAATAACACTAAAACTAATAAAAAATCAAGCATAATTTATGCTTTAAGTATTAAAATATTGCTAAACATTATGCATACTAAATTTTTATTGAAAATATTAGTCTCCCTAAGGAACTAATAAGACCCTCTTATGTCACAATCTCCCTCAAACCCATACATTTTTCATGTATAGGGGGGGAGATGAATAACTACGTCTTGGTCCTGAGAATGTTGCACATCTTTCCACTAAATTTGCGATCGTTAATGGCCCTTGGCATCCTTCAACAAGTGCTTGACTTTTAGCCATCATCGGCCCATGAGTCAGTCTTGTGTGCCCGATTCTTAGTCTTGTTAATGTCACACTTCCACTTTTCGTTAGGGTGGATGCTAGTCACCCACTGCCAAGGTCCTCTCAATATCTCTCGCAGTTTTTGTTTCTGTAGTATGCCTCCATTGTTCCTTCCATTTATGCGAAGACAACTCCTTTATGCTGGGTTTTCAGGTCTGTGTGGGAGAGGAAAATGAAGCATCACAAGGCTGAGCAGCAGATGCCTTGGCCTTCTGATCGGCTCAGCTCATCCCACTGAATACCAAATGCGCTGGCAACCCCACCAGAGTTATCTTTTTTGCGTGTTGACATCAGTGCAAGCCATCTTGAACCTCCCTTACTACTGGATGTGATGAGTTTAGCCTCTTTATTGCTTGCAAAGCACTACGGATCACAATATATCACAATAGAATGGGTCGTAAGATTCTCGTCTCATCTTACGCTTTGCAAAGGATGCTGTAATTCTGCAGTAAAGATCGAGGCTGCTCGAGAAAGAACGCCAGATGCAGTCTTCCTTCTGCTCACTGCTGCCAAGCCCACACCATTTTCAGATTTTTTTGAACCATCTGTATATATTGCCATCTGAATCCTTGGTACTTAGAAATTGCTGAAGACTTTATCTTTGACTTCTGCTTCTGATTTCTCCCTTGTCCCAATTCCGACCAAATCCAGCTCGACTTGATTAGTCCAAGGGGGGAAATTGGGGAATGCCAACAGCCGAACCTTAAGTGAAGACCCTCAAATTAAGCATCTTCCACAGATTCCTCATTCTCCTACCATAGGATCGGCTATCCTCAAGGGGCTGAAAACCACCTGGATGTAGAATCCCGGATCCTTTGGTAGTCTCTGTGTAGTAAATCAGTTTCATGTATCCCGGTGTAATGAAAGAGGTGGTTCTCCACTCTCACATACAGGGACTCCACAGGTGAAGACCTGAAAGCCCATTACAGATTCTGAAGCTTCATTATGAACTGAGGGTCCCAACATCCGGAGGACAAAGTGGGAGTTGGCGAAGAATCACCTCCAACCATAATCAAGCTTATACGAATAAGCGCTCGGTAAGGCCGTAGAAGCGTTGTGCGGTCTGCTCCAGAATGTAAATGTGAAAGAACTCGCAAGTACTAAGCGCTTTGTAGCCTTCACTTCTAACTGTTTGATGTGAGGCGACCGCATGTAAGTCTTGAGTCACAAATTAGACCCAAGGTACTTCACCTCTTGGACAAATGCATGTGGTTTTGCTCCTAAATAGAGGGAAGGGTTAATTTTTTCCTCGTTTGTGGAAAAGTAAGCTATGGTACTTTCTTGAAGAAATTTGAACCCACGATCTGTTGGCCCCTTTACAACCTGATTTATTGCAGCCTGCATGTGTCCCTTAGCACAATCCTGTAAGCTTCCTCTGGCAGTACAGTGTAAGAGTCATCCACATACAGATTACATGAGACAGAACTTGGAACAACTTTTACAATGTCCTTTTATAGCAATCGCAAAAGGGTCACACTTAAGAACACTCCCTTGTGGGACCCCTTCCAGCTGGTCTTCCGGTTAGAGAACGTTTTCCCCTACCCGAACTCTAAATTTCCTGTTAGCAAGACGCTTTGTATGAAAGGTAGGTAATGCTCCTCTTAAAAACCACTGTCATCAGCTTCATGAGTATGCCATGCTTCCAATTGGTATCGTAAGCTTTTCAAGGTCAAAGAAGACTGCCAACATGTGAACGTCCGCTGTGCGAAGGAAATTCTGTATAGCTTTTTCCATCCTCACAAGGTTGCATCTGTGGGTCGATCTCAATTTTCTACAGCCATATTGATATGGGGGTCACCAATGTTTTCTTTTTCTAGCATCAATTTCAACCTGAAGTTTAAACCCATTTTCTCCTCGCTGGCAGAGCAGCTGGTGAGAGAAATTGTCTGTAATTTCCTGGTGCGAGGCATCTTTGCCAGGTTAGACAGGATGTTATAGCCTCTTTTCCATGTTTGGATGGCACTGGTGCCCTCCTCTATAGATCCTTTGAATAGGTCCAACAGGAACTTCGGGAGCTCTCCGGTAGTGAAATATCTTTGATATGGAATATCGTCCCTTCCTATTCCTGGGGCAGTCCTTTCGGCAGAGCTGCAAAGCAGAGTCCATCTCCTTGCGCAAAAATGGGCAAATTGTTCTGGAAGTTCTGCTGCAGTCCTACTGAAGAACGACACTGGGTGTTGTTCCCTGTTCAGCACGAAGAGTGGAGAAAATCGAGCAGTGTAAGATGCTCCAGAGGAGATTCTCTGCCCTGGATTTAAGCAAGCTCATTACTAGCTTTTTGTCGTGATGAGTAGCCATCTATCTTCAGAGCAGGTTGTGATTATGGATTGCTTCTTTTTCCATCATCCTTAACGCACCTTGTCCCAACACCCATGCTAAAGGGGGTCCCAGAGTTAATCGAGAGAGACATACTGTCGCCACTACCGTCCGTTATTAGCCTCCTTTAGCACGCGTTCCGCCTTGCCTTGGCTCGGGTCTTTTTTTACTGATCAAGTTACAAGGCTTGGGGCTTCGTTTTTTCAACTGCCTAATGCAGTTTTTCCTGCTCTGACCCGCTTGTTGGCTTCATCAGACTCACCATGGTACTGGAGGTCAACGGTACCTGGTCCGCTACTTTTGGTAATGGATGCTATCGGCTGCAAGATGAATTCGTGATGCTAAGTGATTAAACAGCATCTTGAACACCTGGAAATCTCACATATCCTTGCAATAAGCAGTTGGATCTAAAAAGATTCAGCTGCATGTTCAAGTCGCCATCTCTCCTCCATTGTCCTGCGCAATACCCTTCCCCTCCTCCAAAATTATTGGACAATGGTCGCTTCCATGTACGATCTTCCATGACCTGCAAGTGAAGTTTTCACTGTGAATCAAGGTGAGCCTATTTGATGAGGTCTATATTGGAGAAATGTCCCAGTTTTGAACTTGGAATCTGTAGGAGTGTCACTGTTCAGTAAAACTGGCATCTACTAATAAGAACAAGGACTCCAAGGCCCTTCTCGAGGGTTGCACAAAGTGTCCTCCCCGAGGTGTGCCGAACCAATTGAAAATCTCCAAAGTAGAAAGGATGTGGCAACTGTCCCATACATATTTCCAAATCATCTATGTTGAGATTATGTTGGAGGAAGGTCTCAATGGATGCAACGTGTAGGTCGTGTTCAGTCTATCTCACAGCTTCACCTGCATTGGTTGTCTGCAGGTGGATGCCTGGAAGGGAATATCTTGACGTACCATTTACTTGGCTACTCCGCATGAGTCTCATTGTGCAAAGGTTCCCATAATGGCTTGAATTTGGAATCCTCTCAGGGAAATCGGATGCATTTTCCCTGGTCAAAATCGCTTGTAGACATACACAAACTGGATTATAGAAAGCTATTAGTATTGCAGTTCTTCCCATTTTGCATGAATTCCCTGACAGTTCCAGTGGATTAGGGTAATCCAGTTCATTATATTATCTTCTTTCTTCATAAGTGTTTTGGCAGCACCTGTGGTCAAGGTTTCCTCACACCTTTAGGCTGTTCCCTTTCATGATCCTGGAGTCCTTTTAATGTTGTTTACTGTGGATTAGTTTATCCACAGGTTTCCTTGGACAGGTTTCGGATTTCTTTGCCTTGGCAAAGAGCGACCTGAGCCTTTTGCTCTTCCTGGGCATTCCTGTCTAACAGCGGAGGCCCTGTGGCTGTTGTGGCAGCTTGATCTTTTGCACACGGCTCAGGATTCCTTTGCTGGGCAAAGGGAGGTGCCCTGCAGCCTTTACTTCAGGGGCATTATGCCTAGCATCAAAGGCCCCGTGGATGTGGTGCAAGCTGGAGCTGTCACCATTGAGGCCTCTGGCTCCTTAAATGTTTGGCTCCAAAAGACCTTACTTTTGAGGAGGAGTCTCCTCAATAGACCCCTCACTCACTACTCCGTTTCTGGTGGAACAACTCACCAGAGGCAGTGTCAGCACTTTCCGACTGAGGGTTAAGAAAAGTGGCAGAGTGTGTGTTGTAGAAGCATTGGAGGGCCAAGGGTTGGTGGGAAGGATGTCTAAGACCGAAGTTGAAAGGACTTACCTGGCTGTGCAATAGCCACGGGCACGTCGCTTTGGCCTCTGGAAAACTAACTTGCCGCCCTTGCTCCTTATTACCAATACTTCCCTTTTCAGACTTGTCCTTTTACACTTCTTGAAGAAGCTTCATGAGCCTCCTTGCGCGGCAACAGCATATTTGGACCTGGACAGTTGTCATCTCCTTGATGACCCTGTTGTAATACACACCTTACACATACTCTTGGTTGCTCATTTTTCTTTAAACGGCAAGAGTTGGCTCCATGCCCATAACATGCATGGAGCCCCGCATAGGGTTGGGCACATATGGCTTTACCTTGAGGTGTTAACCATGCTAACTTAACCGATTCTGAAGGACTATGTGTTTTAAAAGTTGAAGAAAGCTGGTGTCCGACTGGTTCCAAACCATTCAACTTTCTTCTTAAAAACTTTACTGGCCACTACATTAAAAGCCTCTAGTTCCTCTAGACAGTTTCTCCTCAGAATACCTCATCAGGTCTCGGGAAAAAACAATTCCCTTACACTGATTAAGGTTTTGTGAGGAGAACATGAAACTTTACCAGGATGTTCGCCATAATTCGCACGAAGACGGTCACTCTCGTCTGTGACGAAACCTCAACTATCAGGCTAAAGCCATCTCGCTGTGGGGTGATGCGAGATCCACGTGACCTCTTCAACAATTTTCATGTTACTTCGAAATATCAAGATCCATGATTGATACACGCATCAAATTGTCTTCACTACTAGGTACTTCTATATGACATGTTTTCATATTTTACCCAGGTAAGATTCTTAAAGTATTGAGAGGACTTTTCCCCTTCCTTACCTGGTTTGGGAGCCACCGGGAACCATTACGATTCCCGTTCTTGCCCATTTGGAAGCTGGAAGGTTCCAAAAGTGACAATACGTGATGTTCCAGGAGGATTGGCCAGGGGATTGCTTAGGTCGTCAGGGAGAGAGCTCGATCTTGTGTAAATTTTGTAGCACTCATAACAAAGTAAGAATTCTTCATTCCTCACCCCCCAACCACCATGGAGTTCCAACGAGGGGAAGCTATAGTTGGGGTTTCAAAATCTCCCAACAGCCCCAGGGGGTATGAGGAAAAATACGAGCCACTATTACAGTACTGATAAGGCATCCCCGGGCCCTTGCACTACCGACTGAATAGTGACCTCTTGACCCTAGCCATAATTTGCCGCCGTTGACTTACACCTTGACACAAAACACGTTTTGCTAGCTGCGGTCGCAGCGTGCAGCATCGCTCAAACTCCAGGACTCCTGTCCTCCTGGTAATACGGGATGCCCACGCACGGCACCACACGTGGGAGAGTTTCTCTCCCGGGTCCAAAGATGGATGAACCAGGGGTGGGTGCCCATCCCCTCTGCATAGGCCCTTGTTGCACCAGGAGCCCTTTTGTCTCAATCCCTACTGGTACCCCTCCAGTATGGGTAGCCCTCCTGGTCCGGCTCACCAGATATTGGGACCCTCAAGCCCCCCCAACGCGCGGCACGGCGGCTTCCCCCCCGTTGGGGGGAGTCAGTTTCAAGAAGACCCCGCCAGGCCCAGGCATGTGCTGGGGGAGGCTGGACGGACGTCCCCGTGGAGACATGTTCTCCTCGATTAATCTGGGACCCCCCTTAGCCTGGGTGGTTGGAACGGGAGGAGCGCATCCTGTTCCACAGCCCTGCTCTGAAGATAGATGGCATAGTCATCGCAGACAAAGGGGAATGTTCTAGTGAAGCTAGCTAAATCCATTGGCATAGATCTCTTTGGAGCATCTTACACTGCCTCGATTCTTCTCCGCTCCTTCGTCTGAACGGGAGAAGCGCCCAGTGTCGTTCTTCGTTGGACTGAGCGGAACTTCCATACAATTGTGCCATTTTTGCGCAGGGATATGGACTCTGCTTTGCGGCTTCTACCGTGGGACTGCCCGTGAGGTGACGATGTTCCATATCAGATATGTCCTCACTTACATAGAAGCTCCCAGAGTTCCTGTTGGACCTAGATCAATGGGATTCTAGGTGGGGGGGTGCAGTGCCATCCCATGGAGGGGGGCTGTGATCATTCTGTCCTGAACCTCCGGGCAAGGATGCTTCCGCACCAGAAACTGCAGACCATTTTTCTCTTCATCACCAGCTGCATCTGCCGGGCTGATGGAGAAAAATGGTAAACTTCGTGTTGGCATGGCTGCTGGAAAGGGAAACGTGTTTGACCCATATCCAGTGTGGCTTTGGAAAGGTGAAGCGACCACGTATGCACTTGTGAGGATTGAGGCTGCTGTGCAGAGTTCCTTCGCACACAACGTCACATATTGCAGTCTTCTTTTGACCTTAGAAAGGCTTATGATACAACTTGGAAGCATGCATACTCAATTAAGCTGTATGACATTGGTTTTTAAGATGACATTACTACCTTCATACAAGCTTCCTTGCCAACAGGAAATTTAGAGTTCGGGTGGGAAACATTTCTCTAACCTGGAAGACCAGCTGGAGGGTCCAACAAGGAGTGTCTTAAGTGGACCCTGTTTTGCCATTGCTATAAATTGACATTGTAAAGTTGTTCCAAGTGCTGTCTCATGTAATCTGTATGTGGATGACTTTACACTGTACTACTCAGAGGAAGCTTACCGGATGTGCAAGGACAACATGCAGGCTGCAAATAAATCAGGTTGTACAGTGGGCAACATATCATGGGTTCAAATTTTCTCCAAGCAAGACCATGGCTAATACATTTCCACAAACAAGGAATTCCTTGGGTCAATTGTTGACTCAAGACTTACATGGGTGCCTCACATCAACATTAAAAGTGAAGCTACAAAATGCGCTTAGTATTTTGCGGGTTCTTTCACATTTATCCTTGGGGGTGCAGACCGCACAACGCTTCTAACGGCTTTACCGAGCGCTTATGGCTGTGGGTGTATTCTTCCTGCAACTCCCACTGTCCTCCGGATTGGACTCAGGTTTCATAATGAAGCGCTCAGAATCTTTATCTGGGGCTTTCAAGGTTCTTCACCTGGTGGAGGCCCCTGTATGCCTTGGAGTGGAGAACCACCTCTTTTCATTACAACCGAATACATGAACCTATTTACTACACGAGAAATACAAGGATTCCAGGTCTCCTACAATCCATATTGGTTTCAACCCCCTTTAGGATAAGCCGATTCTATGGTAAGGAGAATGAGGAATCTTGTGGGATCTTAATTTTGAGTCTCACTAAGGTTCTGGCTGTGGGAATTCCCAATTCCCCCCTTGTACTTTAATCAAGTCCCGAGCTGGATATGGGTCGGAATTGGAGGGGAGAAATCAGAAGCAAAGTCAAAAGAGAAAAATTTCTTCACATATTTCTAAGTACCAAGGATCAGTAGGCATATAGACAATGGTTTCGAAATATGAAAATGGTGTGGGTGCTTTTGCATTAGTTGAGCAGAAGGAAGACTGCATCTGTCAGTCCTTTCTCTAGCAGCCTCGATCTTTACTGCAGATTACATGCCATCCTTGCAGCAGTTAACGATGACTAAGAGATCTTACAACCATTCTATGTATATATTGTGACTCTCGTAGTGTTTGCAGCAATCAAGAGAGCTTAACTCTCACATCCAGTAGTAAGGGAGGTTCAGATTGGCTGCATGATGCACAGAATAACTCTGGTGTTGGGTGCCAGCGCATGTTGGTAATCAGTGGGAATGAACGAGCTGATCAGAAGGCCAAGGCAGCTGCTGCTCAGCCTTGTGATGCTCATTTTCCTCTCCCACACACCGACCTGAAACCCGGCATAAGGAGTTGTCTTCGCAATAAATGGAAGGAACAATGGAGGCATACCTTTAGAGACAAACTGCGAGAGATTAGAGATGATCTTGGCAGTTGGGTGACCAGCATCCACCCCAAACGAAAAATAATTGTATTAACGAGACTAAAAATTGGGCACACGAGACTGACTCATGGACCGATGATGCCAAGAGCCATTAACGGTCGCGTATGTAGTGGAAAGAAGTGCATCATTCTCAAACCAAAGATGTATGCACTTGTCTCTCTATTACACTGAAAAAATGATTGGGGGAGGATGTGACACAGAGGGTCTTATAAGTTTCCTTTTTTCAATAAAATTTAATTATGCACAATGTTCATGCAATAATTTTATACACTTATAGCATAACATCTATGTTTTGATTTTTAATATATGTTATTTGTAAAATGTTTATTGATAGATTTCTAAAGTTTTAAATATTTTAACATTTCTATCTAGCAAAGTATTCGCCGCTAATCATCTTAGCTGTTGACGCGGCAGATGATTTGAAAATAATCAATCACAATCAATCTGTCAATAAGGTTAGTTACCTATAAGTCTTAGGTTATTATATATATATATATATATATATATATATATATATATATATATATATATATATATATATATAATATATATCTCCCTGCTCGGCATTAATGAAACTGATGCCTAACACCTTCAATGCAGAATTTGAGCTTACCAAGTAGTAGAATACATCATTCTGTGAAAGTTTTCTTCTATGTCATTTTCGTCGCAAATTCATAATAACTGTAAATATACAAGGTGTAAAATCCAGGAAATGCAGCCACCAGATGCGTCCCAGAGCTGCGACAAAATGACAAAACGTTGATTGTAGTGGATGGTCCATACTTCCGCTGCCCAGTAAGGAATGCCGGATCACAATCCCGCCAGCAACGACCTGGAAGACACCGACGATCCCAGTGACCCGGGTCTGGACACTTTCCTGCCCGAACATTAGATTTTGTAGACCAGGCGGCGGGTGGGGCAGCCCTCACCTCCTGAAAAGGGATATAAGAGGGCAAACCCCCAATATCACCTGAAAACACGCCATTGTACGTTGTTTGCCCAGGCTCCATCCTGCCTGAACATATAATTTGTCGGTGGTGGGGCGGGGGCGGGGGGAAGCAACCCCTTCTCCAAAGGGGGTTT
>NC_051425.1:27423342-27432174 GCF_015228065.2 Penaeus monodon | reverse complement strand
AAAACCCGCCTTTTGTTTTTTGTACGAGTTTGTAAAGCACTATATTCCCACCTTGCTTCACCGATTATTTTTACTAAGCTGTTGTTCTCTCATGATCGAACAACCGCCTTTGTTTTTTGTACAAGTTTCTGACACGTTGTTATCTTGTTGTCGGTTGAATTGTTTTAGGATCTTGAGGGGTTCGGGTTCTTTGTGGCTGACTTTATCGAATACCTTTAGATAGCCTATGAATACAAGGAACAAGACAACTTGAATCGCATGCTCTGTGATAACGTGCAAGTCGAAGATAGCATTTCTTGTTTCTCTGTCCTTCATGAACCCATAATGACATTCAGAGATCTGTGGGTAGACTCTGTGCAGTATTCTCAGCAGTCCCATCCTGAGGAGAGCTTTCAACATGTGACTCATCCGACTTATGATGCGATGGTTAGAGCATTCTAATATGCCTGTCACTTTCGGCAAAGAAATGAAGGCACTTCAGCATGTCGTCGTCGTTTGAGATTTGCGAAGATCTGGTTTCTTCCGGGCCTTCATACACATGGCCCGGCCTGTGTCAGCTTACCGTGGTGGCGGGATTGCCATCAGGCGCGCCTGCCGCCATGGTGTAAGCATACGGCATAATCTCATCACCAGCCTGGCGGCTGCTGTGGGCAGTCCTTGTCTCAGAAATTGTGTGTGCTCACAATTCTTTAAGTAATGTGCCAATGTGGCGTTCGGTTCGCCACAGTGCATGCAACACCTGTCTTCATGGTCAATTGTCTCTATGATCTGCCATGCACAATGATAAACTAGTCTGATTCTGTGAAGAATGACTTCGGTACTTCTATTGATTGCTTCAGAGAGTTCCAGTGGCATCTGACCGAGGGGGAGAATCTCGTTTTCTCTCTGTGAAGCTGCAGGAGGAAGGCACGAGCTGTGGCATTACACTTCTGCCTTAAGATTTTTTCGGCTCGGTTGGGATTTGGGGGAATATCCCTGCCAATGTAAGCTAGTCTGTCAGCAAGCTCATTCCCTCTGATGCCTATGTGGGTAGGGACCCAGTTTAGGATTATTCTTTTACCCTGAGCAAGAATCCTCTGTGCTATTGTGAGGACAGTGGTCAGAAGGTAGATGTTATCTTTGGGTGAGCTTTGCTGTAGACAGTCAGTGGCTGCCCTGGAGTCTGTATGTATGACCACGTGTCCTTCCCTTAGGGATGCATGGGCTTGGGCTCCCTTGATCGCAACTGCCTCTGCCTGTAGTGAGGAGGCGTTGTCTGTTACTCTCATAGATTGTGTGGCATCCCTTGCTGCAAAGCCGGCACTTACAGTGTAGTTTAAGGGATCGACTGATCCATCCGTGAAGTAGGTTCTACTACCTGGAGGAGTGATGGCTGCAATGACCCTCTCAGCTTCTGCCTTTAGACTAGGCATGTTGTGTTGATTCTTTCTCCTTGAAAAGCTCATAACAGAGAACTTAATCAAGGATTGTGCCCATGACGGAGCTTCAACAAAGTCAGGGTGGGGGGGAATCCATGCCCTTGGCAAGTAGTTGTTCTTTGAGCTGATAGCTTATCAACATCCTGGCTGTGTGAGACAACCAGCAGTTGTTCGCAAACAGCTCGTGGTCTTGTTATTGGTGTCTGAGTATTTTTTATCTCATGTTTATATTCCTGGGAGCTTGGGTGACCTTTGAAAAGAACTGAGCTGCCATTAGATCAATTCGTGATTCCAGGGGGGAAAAGGTTTGCCTCCATGAGGAGGTTGAGGACCTTCGTCCACCTTAGGGCACCCAGAATGATCCTGGCAGCTTCACTTTGAACTGTCTCCAATTTTCTCTTAATTTTGGCTTTGCGGCAATCAGGAGACAGAAGCATAGTCCACAATGGAGCAGATGGCATGTACACAGAATGATCTCAACACTCTATGTCTAATTCCTATGCGCCTCCCAGACATTGCTCTCATGACAGACAGTATTGCTTTGGTTCGATCAACCAAGTACAGGGTCCAGCCAATCATTACCCCAAGGTATTGGAAGACCTGGACCCATTCTAAGTCCATTCTCTGGATTCTCAGACTTGTGCCTTGAACATTTAGTCGCAGAGCCATGGCTTTGGATTTGGCTGCAAAGATCTTTACTCCTGTTCTACAGCACTCCTCAGATACAAGGTCCAGACAGCATTGGGCTTTACTTAGGCATTGTGCTCCACTGGAGATGATTGCAAGGTCGTCTGCATAGGAGATGATATTACATCCCACTGGGAGCTGTATGTTGAGGATACAGTACATTAGAGGGTTGGAAAGGGCAGGACTGAGGACCCCACCCTGGGGTGTTCCATTTTCTAGTGGCATGTGCTGTGAGAAGTGACTTTGAAATCTGACTTTGGCTGTTCTGTTCCTGAAATAGTCACCTATCGAAGCCAGGAGCTTTCCTCTGATTCTCTTCTGGATCAGAATACTACCACAGAAGTGACAGTGCTGATTGTGCTTAAGAGCGTGGCTATGCTGTGTGCTGTGCTCATGGCCCTTGTGAATCCATGGAGGTGTTCATGTAGGGGTCCCATTTTCCATTGGAGTCGGTTTTTACCATTCTCTTGGTCGTCTTGCCCAGACAGCCGAGGAGAGAGATGGGGAGGTACTTCCCTGGTGCCTTTGGTTTTGGGTTGGGAACTATGATTGCCCTCTTCCAGCTCTGGGGTAGCGTGGAAGTTTCCCAGGACTTGTTGATTGAGTTGCAGGAATGAAAGCTCACCTACCAGTACTATGTGGGAAATGATGGGGTACAAGATCCCATCAGAACCTGGGGCTGTGCAAAAACTGTTTTTGTAGGTTTGACTTAGTTCCCTCAGAGAGAAGATAACATCTGAGTTATCGGGTTTGGCTGCCCTCTCTCTGATATGAGCAAGTCTGCCTGGTTGTAGGCACTGTTGGTTTGCCCTCAGTTCAACTGGACAGACTGTTGTTGCTTATGCTCACAGAGAACTCCTGCACCAGTCTGTTTGCTTCTGCTTGAGAGTCGTGGTGTGTGTACCTTGGGGCTGAGTGGCTAATAACTCAGCTGGCCCATTGCCATAGCTCTGTAAGGATGGTTAAGTGGTTAAAGGACTCGCACCACTCCAGCCACTTTTCCTGCCTGAATCTTATGGCGGTTTCCTTGGCATCCCTGACTGCTTCCCTTAGGAGGGCTAGGTCAGGGGTTCTTTGCTTTCGGAAATGTTCTCTACACATGTTCACTCTGTGGTTGACTTCCTTAATTTTGTCATTAAAGTACCAGGCGTCTTTATAACTCCAAGACCATGGCCGAGTTTTGTGCATAGTCTGTGAGGCTGCTTGATTTATGGCACTGATAAGTCTGGCTTCAAGCACTTCCACATCTTTGCTCTGTGGGGGTTCATCTCTTCTAAGACAGTGGGTCGAGGCATTCTGAAAGGCTTGCCATTTGGTCTTGTCTGTTCTCCATCTTGGATTTGGTTGTGGCATTTGGGCTGGGCCAACATCCATGAAGGTAGTAACAGTGCCATAACTGTTACTTGTGACAGTCTCATTGACACACCATTTTGGAAATGGTGGGAAACTCCTTTTTATTGGTGTCGGGCTTCCTTCCTCTTAGGAGGTCGGGAAGTCTTTTCGCTTTTGTTCTGTCCTCAGACATGGGTGCCTGGGGGAGCAGGAACAAAGTCTGTTCGCTTTTTAGCCCCTTGGCACAGTTGGGACATTTGGCTTTTGTGTCCCTTTGGCCTTCCTTGTGGGCCTTAAGGCACACCTCGGTGTTGTGTGCCTTGCTACAGACACCACATTTAGGCTTGGCCTTGCAGCTAGCCTGGTGGTAACCGTATCTTTGGCACCTGAAGCACTGAAGTGGCTCTGGTTCTTAGGCTGTAGGAGCCCCGGTTACCCAGATCATGGGTAGTAACTGGGGCTCCTTTCAAGGTGACCAGGACTTGCCTGGTTGGGCTCTTCCCTTTGGACATTCGGGAAGCGTCCATGACCTGTGGGTGTGATGTGATAACATCCACGTCATATGACAGTGAGAAACCAAGTAGCACCATCTTGACTCTCCTATTGTCAGGACTGAATGGTGAGACACACACTTTCCTCCCATCATAAGCTCCTTGGTTTCCTGCAGGAAATTCAGGGTAGCTTGGTCTTTAAGCATGATAATCATACCCTAGTCTCTGGCAACCAGGATTGACAACCGGATTTTTCGCTGCATCTCCAATGCTCTTATTAGTTGGTATACATTGTTGAAGCCTTCAAGTTTAGAGGGAACCTATAACTGTGGGAAACACCTAAGAAGTCCAGACTCACCCTCAGAGTTTGTCTCTGGCCTGGATCATTTCCGGCCATCCTTTCGGCTTAAGTTGTGAGCTACAGTCATGGGAGCATCAGCTGTTTCAGCTGGTTCAGCTTGTGCTCGGTCAGGGAGGACATCTGATTTGCCTGCTGGCCTGGAGAGACCAGCACGAGGTCCAACTGCTGGGCAATCTCGTGGACAGACATGTTTTGGTTTGATGTGTGTCCTTTTAGCAGCAGGTTTTGACAGAGTCAACTTGCGCTTTGTATTTTTCTTGCCACTTGAAGCCATGTTTAGAGTAACTGCTGTAGTCTTTGCCTTGCACGGTTCTTCAACATTTAAACCTCTTTATTGTGGGAGTTTGAAATGAATGAAATTAAGCAGTTATTTCGTCCTCTCATGCCCTACCACCACGAGTCCAACAAGGGGAAGCTGTATGTTAGTTCTAATGTTTACAGCCAAAGGGGTGGTGAGAGGATATATGCAGCCAATGCATTGCACCGCCACTCACGGGACCAGTGTGAGTACCACAGCACAATTGACTGCTTGACCCTAGCCTCCCGAAGAAAACCAGCTAATCAATCTGACCGGCCAAGATCAGACTCTCTGTCTTGCTGGAATAAAGGACCAAAGAGGTGTGTTGCTAGCTGCAGGGCGTACTCATGTATGGCATCGCTCAATCTCCAGGACTCCCGTCTCCACAGCGCACAGGGATGCCACACATGACAAACACGTGAGTAGATGTGAACCCCTGGGGAGAGACCAGAGGAGATGCCCTTCCACCTAGAAGATAGACATCATTGTTTGGAACCCTTTCTTATGCCAAAGGCTGTATCACCTCACCGAGGGAGCTCTAGTTCTGCACCTCCAAGAGGAGGTGCAATGGAAGGACCACGAGTGTTTAGCATGTCATCTGGTATTTCACCAATATCACTAAATCTACTAAATTGTAGAGTTATGTTTATTAGTATGAATGTAAGGCCATCTCTGGAAGAGTACAAACTCCAACACGTTGGGCTTTGGTTGATGACGTCATTAATCCTCATAGATGTTGACTGGCTGGTGAATGCATGCTATTTGGCCGGTGAGTGCACTGCCAGACATAAGGCGAGTTAAGAAAAAAATATCGAACACCTCATTCCACACAGTACACTCAAGTATCAACAATGGCCACTCCATTTGTCCAGAGACTCTCTCTCTCTGTTTCTCTCCTCTCTATCTTTCTCTCTTGTCCTCTCTCTCCTCCTCCTCCTCCTATTTCTCTTCCTCTCATTCTCTCCCTTTTTCTCTTGCCCCCCCCCCCCGTGATGCCCTTGCTCTCTCCTCTCTCTCTCCCTGTCTTTCCCTATCTCTCCCCCCTCCCCTTTCTCTCTCTCTTTCTCTATCTCTTTCACACATCCACCTACCACTCTCTGCCAGTGTCTTTCATTTGGTTCCATGGAAATAAAGACAGGACATTTCTTTTTAACTATATACAGATAAACACAAGAATCATAGAGGACATAAATCGGTTAGCACTTTTTTCTCTTTCTTTTACTTTTTTTTTTTTGAGCTGCCGTGGTTGGTATTTTCATAAAATTGCATCAGTTTCATCCTCGCTATGAGGATAGAGGTCTTACCCCAGGTATAGGACATTTACGCATCGTCCAATTACACTAATAACAAAAAAAAAATGTTATTTTATTAGCTTTATATGAGCATGTTTATTTAATTTCATTCACTTTCCATAATTTGCGGCCAACCAGGACACTTTGCCGCTGCATGTCTGGAGAAGGGAAACACTGATGGGGCACATTAGCACCAGCATCCTCTCTCGAAAGTCAGTGAGTGGTGCTGTTTCAGTGGTGCAGCTATTTGTCGACGGTCAGCCGACAACACGCTAAGATACCTGCACTCATGGAAAACCTGTGGATATAGATGTAGAGCTTTGCATCGCTTGCATTTCAGCACTTGGCGTTATTGTGAAATTGTAATGAGGCCAGTGAGTGGCAATTTTCCAGTGGTTGCATGAACACCAGGAGACAGAGGCCAACGCGCCAAGATACACGCTTTCATGGCAACAAGCGACCACTGGATACAAATTTGCTTGGCATCACTGGCATATCGGCATGGCAGGGTTATTTTGAAATTGTCATTGGATGTGTGCATGTGGAGCCGCATCCTGGCCGCCGCTAATGATGGATGCTTCCGACTACAGAATGCAGTTTGGCGCTGCTTGTCGGACGTGGATGGTGATGTGGAAGTGGACGAATGGAGCAGCAAAGTTGCATAGTATAATATTCCCATCAATATGTAATTTGTTATGGATAGCAAATGGCTGGCACCTTACAACTGCGAGAGGCTTCGCAGCATGGAGTGCAATGAAGCCTCATGCCGCTCATGGCTGTGTGACAGAACAATAGGGCAAGGTGCATCCCGTGATATACCACAGGGAATTGAATGACGTGACGTTTTCACAGCCGACAGTGATGTTTGTGCTGACCAGTTGCATAAGTGGTGTTGGAACTTGATATCCACAAGACTTTCTAGCATCTGCATGTCGAGTGGTGGTGGATTTTCAGTCAGTGATGGTACAAGATTGACAATATTGCCCCAGTTTCAGCCTCAACATTGCACCACTGATCAAGGGAGCCATCATAAAAGGTTATTCTGACTGAAGACCTGGAGAGACTGAATGTGTAGTGTTGCATATGTTGACGATATCGTTAATGATGATATCTGGAGAGGGTAGCTGCGCATTTGCTGCTTCTGGGTCATGCAGTCGATGGAGTAAGGTTATTGGGACTCCATGTGCAGTCATGGAGAACCACAGTGGAGATGTGACAACCTTATCAACAAACAATCAACACAAATAACAGGACAGGCTGTATTCGTGTGGACAACTCATGGCACATTTACCAGTGTGCAGATGGCTCTGGCCGGTAGCTGCATGGCTGAAATGCCATGCCAATGTGACAACATGTGGTTAGGTTGATGTCACTGAAGATACTGCTCTTTTGATATAGATGGAGTTTGTAGCAGCATGGGTGTATAAAGAGGATCCATGTGATATCTGGTGTGTGGGACCAGGCAACAGATGCCATCACCCTGGCAGTAGGGGTTCTTATGGAGGACGCCATACATGCTGGCTGCTGCAAGATGATTGTTTACATATCAAATGGTGTATTGGATACACTATGCAAGACATAAATTTGGCAGTCACATGGGGCATGAAGATTATTAAGTTGCAGACTGACTCTGCAACTGTACACCAATGCATTAATGACACACGAACCGACCTGTTTACGAACAGGCACAGATGATGTTGATTCACATGGATGATAAGGTTGGGGTGTGCAACAGTTGGTGACTGGAGATTGCTGATGTGCATGTGCGTGATGTGAGGTGTATCAAGGTGGTACAGGGCTGTTAAGTAATGTGACATGTTAATCCACTAGTCAACCCTATAATCACAGTGGTATGAGTGGCCTGAAACATGTGGCAGCTAGCAATAGAGTTACTCACTACCGAAGCTGTCCTCCATACAACGTTATTGCCTGTGAAGGGATATACCGGTAAAGATGCAGGACTGAGTGCGACGATCAAAAACAAGTAGATGTTACCTGCCCAGAAATAATGTAATGCAGAGTGAGAGAAGAGAGAGAAAGAAGCTGTGTGGGTCAGGAAACAGGGAGCACTGTACCTCAGGTTGCAAATTAGCTTTGTCACCAAAGTGAACTTGCTGCAGGTTGTTGAAATAGACGGTGTTCTGCAACACGCCTGGGATTTGAGGTTACGCAACTATGCTTTGTTAGAGGATGACCAAAAATCAGTTTGACCGACTGGACCCTTCACCGTATGTCAGTGTGCCAGTGCAACAACTGTCAGAAGGTACACTTGCAAGTGGAACCAGGAGGAGCTGGTGCCTGTGTTTTCCACCCGCTGCAAAGACTATGTTGTGACTTTAAAGATAAGGAAAGGGTGTAATGTTGTGTGTATTATGAACAGATGTAACAACTCTCATTTAACTGGGTATGTGTTAATTAGCTTATTTTGTTAAACTACCGAACGAGCAATTCCAAGTGAGCCGATCAGTCGCCTGTTGCTTGGCATGCTACTCAAACGTGGTCGACAGTGTTCATCTGTATACATTTACAAAATAAAGGGTAACGGTAGATGCAGCCCTATCTTCCAACATGAACAAAGACCACAGGTCAACTCACGTCATGGATAATGTAGTCTGGTCCAGTGCATTGGCTGTTTTCGTCGTTTTCAAGCAATTTGATTATTTTTTATATATAGAATTCTAGAGGGCCGTTTCAGCAGTCTTCAATATCGCACATCTTTATCCTCGTCGTTATCGTCATTATGAAATAGTGATTTTAGTACTCTTCCATCTTGCTGTGATGTCGTCTCGGTTTTGCAAACTCATCCGCAGATAACCTGGAAGCTGAAACTGTTTTCTGCGTTTTCTGCCCTTATTCTTTCTTTTGAAGTATTCTTTGGGATTCATTATAGATTCTTAACTTCTATACACTTTCTTATATCTATTCTTTTCTTTGATCTTTCTTTTTCATTTTT
>NC_051425.1:27418342-27420842 GCF_015228065.2 Penaeus monodon | reverse complement strand
ATGAAACCAATTGTTAATGGTAGAAATTGACACCTCATGGTATTAAACAATGAGGGGATGCCGGAAATTGTTATATCTGAACTTTTACTTCTACTCCTTAATCTTGTATCACCACAGGTAAGGGGTTGCATGATTTGTTTCCAGTTCACTCGTTTGTTAAATGAAACTGTGTATGCTTGGGAGGTTAGTGTTTCCGCAGGTAGGTATTATTATTATTATTTTTATACAGGCGTCCACTATTGCACTTATTATATTTTCCAAATATTTGGTACAAACGTAAAGCTGGGGCAATATTCACGAAAGGTTTATGACTGCCCTTTACGATTTAAACCATGACGTGCCCCATTGCCACATTTCAAAAGTTAATGCTGGTAATAGAACACACATTTTTGATAAGTCATATTTTGATAATCTACTGTAATAAGAGGGTATGATAAATATGACAATAACTCTTGTTTACTAGAACAGTATTATTACACATTGAATATATAATTATGATATGACATCTATGTTCATTCATTGCATCATTTGTAAAGGCAAGTCCCACTATTTCTATTATTTAAATAAAACAGTAATATAAATGTAGGAGATGGTTCAATTAATGTTTGTTAACCATTCGCCCCGGAATTTTTTGCCCCGTCGCTCAGCGCCCCTCACGGTAATAGTTGCCCGCCACCTGGGCCGCCGCAACGAGATTTTTCTGGAGCGGCGCGGCGGCGCAAAGACCATCATATAATTTTGCAGGAATCTATCCATTGATTTATTATGAAAGTTGGGTTTTATATAAGGGCAATGTGTAGAAACTGTACTTTTCTCATAGTTTTTTCTAGACATCTATTCGCCTTTGTATTGAGGAGATATACTGAATTGCTTCCAAGTTCTCTATACTATCAGATGACATCAACACTGATGCTAAAAGTTAGTGTTGTTTTTTGCGCGAGATGTAAAAGTATGGACTTAGCCGTTTTTTTTTTTCAAACTTTCAAATGAAGCAGAGCAGCAAGCCAAATATCATTTTGATACTCAGAAGTAGTGCATTGTCCATATAAGAGATCACACCATATTTTTTATCATTCATTCAACAGAAAAGGAAGAAAAGCAGAAATGAATGTAGCTTCACTTTGATGTTCAAAAATAGCTTTGTATTGATATGTGATGTCACACTGTGTAAGTTTAGTTATTTTCTTTAGTACAAGACTTGTAAGAGAGAATATACCTTTATACCTTCCATGCTGCGATCGTTCTGCTGGAATGAGCCTTTGACTGACCTTTTATTCACATGACTAACCAGTCAGATCACGCCATGTGACCTGATGCACCAATCAAAGCAATTACTAGTTTCCAGCCAGTCAGGTCAAGGTACATCATAATCATGCAATCTAGTGTGAACAAATCACATGATTACAAGTCATAAATAATTACGACAATTACATATGTCATAAATTACATACGTCACATAATTATCAACCAGTCAAATAAGACTAGTAACAGAGCCAAGTATTAGGTTGAAATAAATAATAAACTGTCAGTCTATGGTCAGTCATCAAGGCAAAAATACGTGCCAAACGTTACGAGGCCCATAGATGCCATGGCAAGATTACATGCCAAACGTGTTGGCGTCCATTGAGAGCATGCCAAGAATAGATGCCAAACGGGGCGAATGGGTTAATATATTAACCCTTTCCCTACGGGTAGTATTCATAGTGGCCCGGGCCTCGCTGCCGGCGGCTTATATCGTCGCCCTAGCATGGAGTTGAAATCGTCGGTTTGTTGCTTTTTTTTCTTTGCATAGTAAAAATAAGTGTTAAAAATGACTTAATCACACTTTCAGTGGCAGAAAAATAATATTTTGCCGTGATTGTAAAAAAAAATAACTCATGGCATGTCCATACATACACCATGGCATGTACATACATGCCCCGGCAGATAGTCCCGCCATGCCATGGCATGTGCGTACATGCCACCTGTCGGGAATGGGTTAAAAGAGACCTCAAAGCTTTTCTTATTATTTGCAAAGTGGAATAATCTTCAACAGAGGAAAATTTACATGAGGACAAAGTAAAGACAGTCCTTCCAAAAGTTTAGGAAAGTCTATATGGAAGTGAACAGAAAATATCAGTAAAATATAAGAAATGACTTAATTAACATTTGACAATAAATCTATAATATTTAGTGCAGAATTATCTTCAAATTTGTGAAAATTGCATAATTTTTTTAAAAAGTTTTTTAAGGGGACCCATTTCCCCTTTTTTTTTAAAAGGTGGGGGTTTGGGAAAGGAAAAAAAAAAAAATTTTTTTTTTTTTGGCCCTTTTTAAAAAAAATTTTTTTAAAAATAAAAAACAAAAAAACAAAGAAAAGGTTTTTTTATTTTTAAAATTTTTTAAATTTTTTAAAAATAAAAAAATACCCTTTATTTTAATAAATTTATTTTTAATTTAAAATTTTTTTTTTCCCAAGCCAGATTAACGAAAATTTTTAAAAAATTTTATTTTTTAATTT